>NW_016810765.1:1463168-1490632 GCF_001698545.2 Rhinopithecus bieti
ATGAATGCATTCAGTATTAGTTTACTTGGCAATTTTCATCTCGAGACTTCAGTACTGAGAAAGAATTAGCCACCTAATTCTTCTTGGAGAAGGAGCAAAGCAGTATAATAAAAAGAAAGAAAGCAGATGTGGGCTCACATCCTCCTCTGCTACTTATTAACTGTGTGACTTTGGGCAAGTCTACTCCGAGCCTTCATTTTCTCCTCTATAAAATGATGACAATAACCCCGGTTTTGCTGGATTATGATAAAGGTTAACTCTGATAACAGTTACAAAATGCCTTTTGTAGCATCTGGCCCATGCTTGGTTCATGAGAAATAAAAGATATTTAAATTATTTAATTTCTTAGGGAACATTGTATAGGGTATGTTAAACCAGTGTATGCCAATAGAAATTTGAGAGCCATATATGTAATTTTAAATATGCCAGTAACCACATTAAGAGAAGTACAAAGATACAGGGGAAATTCGAGTTTAATAAAATAATGTACTTCATCTAATATATTATCATTTCAACAATTGAGAAACTATTATCAGATGTTTTCATTCTTTTCATTGTTTTACTGTCTTCAAAATCTGATGTATATTTTACCCTTAAAACACACCTGAGTTCAGACAAAATTGTTTTCATGAGAAATATTTGATCTTTATTTAGGTTTTATAGTTGAAAAAGAAAAGTTTACATAGCCAAGTTGTTTCAGACTTACCCAAATTTTTGCCAATAATGGAATCAAGTGCCAGTTTTTCACATTTAGACTTAAATTAGTTAAAGTTAAATAAAATTTAAAATTCTGTTGCTTAGCCATACTATAGCCACCTTTCAAAATCTCAGTAGCCATGTGTGCCAGATTATGTTGTACAGCACCGGTCTAACCTGGCCAGTTTATCACAGAGAGAACAGAGGCGTTCACAATACCAGGCGCATTAGCCTGGAAGTATCTTGCTTCCAAAATAGGAAGCAGCAGAAAACTTCAGGGTTGGTGACTACTGTCTGTTACACATCCCCCTTACCTCATTCCTTCTCCACACAGTGCAACCTCTGTGTCCTGCTGAACAGATGCCAGCCTCACAAGAAAGTGCTGTCCTGTATTAGAAAAACTAGGCAGCTTTTTAACTTTGATAAGTGTTTCGGTGGTCCTTATTTCCTCTCAAATGGATCCATTTAAGGCAATATCCTTTTTTCTAGTGCTACAGAAAGGGAAAGGGCTTTTCTTTTGGCTTTTTAAATGACAGCTCTCTCTCCCGCTTGCTTTCGCTCTCTCTCTCTCTCTGGCCAGTGAGATCTATGAATGAAGTCCACTTTCAGTTATGCTGCCCTTAGTCTCCTTGAGGCTCCTTGCATTTTTCTAAGGGCTTCCAGGGTTGACCATTTTGCCTCAAGAGACTTGTAAATTTTTAAATAGTGGTGAAGAACAAACAGAAAAAAAAATATCAATGCACAAAATCCAGGAAGGAAATAAATTAAAATGCTAATGGGGACTGTTCAGGTTTCTTTTTTCTTCAACTTTGTTTTTGTACTTTCCAAATTTTTTTAAGAGCATAGAGAAAATAAATTTTAATTTTAAAATTAGCATTATCCACATACAAAGCAGTCAATTAAGATGTCAATTGGAGCAATATAAAGAGTTTAAAACAATGGAAACCATTTAACCCTGTTTAGATACTGATCTTCTAGCTTCACTGATTTGGTAGCATAGGATTACATTTTCTCACTGTGTTTCACACTAGTTATTCAGTGAGTAATTTTTTATATTTACTTGTAATTTTTTTTTTTTTAAGAGAGAGTCTTGCTCTGACAGCCAAGCTAGAGTGCAGTGGCACGATCATAGCTCACTCAAACTCCTGGGCTCAGGCAATCCTCTGGCCTCAGCCTCCCGAGTAGCTGGGACTGCAGGCAGGCACCACCATGCCTAGCAATTTTTTTTTTAGCCTTTGTAGAGATGCGGTCTGACTGTGTTGCCCAGGCTGGTCTCAAACTCCCAGCCTCAAATGATCCACCCACCTTAGCCTCCCAAAGTGCTGGGATTACAGGTGTGAGCCACCATGCCCAGCCAAATATAGTAACAATTTTTTATTTGTTTTCAATTTTAAGAATCAACCTGTAGACTGTGAAAAATATGATAGCTGACAGAAATTAGAAGGGAGAGAAAAATATGCATTTCTCATTTGACATTCTAACAACTCATTAGATACTATCTCATATTGCTAGATGAATAGAAATTTAAGTAGATTAATATAGTTAACTCCCAGAAACACTAAATAATAATATAACAAAGGAAAGTCAAGATGATTAGGGAAATAGCAGTACAGTTTTGATAAATTTTTCATTAGAGTGTTTAAAATGAATAAACCAAGAAATAGAGGCAAAAGTATTTTAAATCTTGTTTTGATGAGAACCCATAGAAGACTAAAATCAGAAACACAACCAGAATGGCTACTCGGAGAGTTTGAGCTGTGGATTGGACAGGATGGTCGTACACTTTTGCTCAGTTATAATTCATTTTACCATGGGTTCCTACTGCATTTATAATCAGGAAATAACTTTATTATGTAGTAAGTCTGGATATTAAGAAGTTGTTGGGCATATTGCCAGACAATGTGATTCTTTTGTCAATCAAATACTTTTTAAAACCTCTGGGTTGTAAGATGTTGCGCAAAGTAGGAGGGTGCCCATCAGTCTAACAAATTAAGGAGAATGTCCCCAAGGCCTAGCAGCATGTATGTATGCTATGGACATCATTGTAGGCACAGAGAAACGTTATAAGCATTGAGAGGAGAAAAAAAAAAAAAAGGGTACACGGGCTATTTCCCCTGCTTTGAAGCTTTGCCAAGTCCACTGGCCTCTGAGGGAAACTGTATCTGTTACCTATGGAGTTTGGGGAGTCATTACATTTTGGCCTGATCACAACAGTCTGTTTGAATCTCCCTTTATACTTCTTCCAGCCTGCAGGGATCCCGGTGTTCTGTCTCCTGTGAAGACGGACGGTACTTCAACGGCCAGGACTGCCAGCCCTGCCACCGCTTCTGCGCCACTTGTGCTGGTACCTTCCCTAGTTCTTTTGTTTATTCTCCCAGTTCTGGTTTTGCTTTTCTTTCTGGTTTGAGCCGTCACTCATGCAACCCACTTGCTACTTTTAAAGTAATGCTGGAGAAGTATATTTCTCTTTTGATAATTGTGTGTGTATTCTCATTGAAAGTCAAGCAGTCATCAGCATCCTATCCTCATTGAGAAACTTACACAGCCCAGTGATATCTGCTCTTTCTAAAGGGAGTGGATGTTTTTGTCAAGAGGTTCCATTTTAACTGGGAAGGCTTTTTTCCCAGGGAAATTAAGAAAAAGCATGAATATTCGATTATTAATCTTAAAATTATAGCAGGTTGATGCCATTTTCTCAAACTGTTAAAGAAGAAGCCCATGACACCACCTCCTCTGAGGTTTTATTTCTCATTTCCTGTGCTTGTCTTGCTTTTAAGGGGCAGGAGCTGATGGGTGCATTAACTGCACAGAGGGCTACTTCATGGAGGATGGGAGATGCGTGCAGAGCTGTAGTATCAGCTATTACTTTGACCACTCTTCAGAGAATGGATACAAATCCTGCAAAAAGTAAGTGGATCTGCCCCCTGGGCCCTAGCATTTAGACCTAAATTCTTTTGATGACTACCTTCATAAAAAAATAAGAAAACGTAGAATTTGTAATGATAACACTAGGTTTAAACATGTACCTGTGGACACTGTTGTGAAGCTTTAACCCAGCTTATCTTTGATATTTTTATTCCTTTGCCTCGGGGGCACCTTAATACCTTTACTATTTCAATTTCAAGTACATGCTCGATACCCTTTAAAATCACAGTGTCTACCTGTGTCATCAAACCTAACAATTTTTGTGAGAAAAGATTTTTGAGTCATCTTCAGAGGGATAATTATATTGAAGACATTATGAGGTTACTAGTAAACACACCTTCCCCTGTGCATGTGTGAATGGCTTAAAAAATTACATATTTTTCTCATAGATGTGATACCAGTTGTTTGACGTGCAATGGCCCAGGATTCAAGAACTGTACAAGCTGCCCCAGTGGGTATCTCTTAGACTTAGGAATGTGTCAAATGGGAGCCATTTGCAAGGATGGTGAGTACAACTGCTCATATCGATCTTATGAGCAAAGTATGATCTTTCTACTTTCAGGACTAATATTTTTCCACTTAAAAAAGAAATATAGCACGCATCAGATATGACATGCCCAATATTTTGGTGGCATTCATTCATCTTGAACTTCTGCCCTTAATGGATTTGTTTGTTTGAATTGCAAGAAGAAATAAGTCAGCTATAGTGGCACTGGCCAATATAGCTCAAGTTAACTTTTTAAATTAATAAACTTCATTTTTTGAGAGCAGTTTTAGATTCATAAGCAAAATTGAGCAGAAAGTTCAGAAATTTCCCATATGCCCCCTTCCCCCAACACAGGCATAGCCTCTCCCACTATCAGCATCAAGCACTAGAGGGGTACATTTGTTACAGTTGATAAACCTACAGTGACACATCATTGTCACCCAAAGTCCACAGTTCACATTAGGGCTCACTCTTGGTTGTACATTCTGTGGGTTTGGACAAATGTATAACAACATATATGCAACATTATAGTGCCATGCACAGTAGTTTTATTGCCCTGAAACTCCTGTGAATTACCTACTCATCTCTCCTTCCCCCTACTTTTTTTTTTTTTTTACTGTCTCCATAGACTTGCCTTTTCCAGAATCTATATAATTGGAATTATACAATATGTAGCATTTTCTAGCTAATTGTTGTATTTCTTTCCAGTTTTTACCATAGGTACTTTTCACCAGATTTTAAAACACTATGCACATAGAGTTTTGTATGTTACTTTTGCACTAAGCATTAGGCAGAAACATTATCCTATGTTTTACAGTTTTAGGAAACTTTATTTTAATAGCAGCATAGAATTCAATCATGTGAAGATGCTACAGTTTTTAGCCAATCACCTATGATTTGGATTGTTTATAATTTTGATATACAAACAGTAATGAAATGGTATCTGAGTCTTTCATTAAGCCTATGAGGCTAGGAAGTAATATCTTCATCTTACAGAAGGGAAAACTCAGGGTGTAGAGCTAGGAAATGATAGACCTAAGTATAGAACTTAATATTTCAAAATGTTGGTCTGTTCTTCTTTGCACCAATGATTCTGAACCAAGATGCCAGGATGCAGCACCATCCCCAGATATTCTGATTGAATTGATCTAGGGTGCAGCCCATGATCATGGGTTTAACTTCCCAAGTGTTTCTAATCTGCAGCCAGGTTTAAGAACCACTGCACATCCAATTCTCCCTAACAATTTAGCTAACACCAAGTTCCCTCACCTCTCTAGCCTCAGTTTCCCCATCTGTAAAATGAATGAATTTAAATTATTCCAACTCCACCATTTTGTGAACTAACTTATGCCTGAGGGACCCTGAATTTTACTCCTAAATGTATGCAGATATAGAAAGATAAAGATACGATGTAGAAAGAAATTGTTTAAACTGTTGTTGTTCAAAACATCTTCGGATTGTTATAAAAATAGAAAAAGAAAACAAATATGCATTTGCAACAATCTGACTGACATGATCACTGCCCTAGGTTTATTCTTTCCCTTCTTTTGAACGTTTCCCCTTCTGGAAATTTCATGAAAGAAAAAACATTGCCATTGTCAGGAGAATGTGGACTTGGAAGTCAGAATGCTGTCATTCAAATCTGGTCTCCAGGCCTTGGGCAGGTTATGAACTGCCCTGGGCCTCATTTCCACCATCTCTAGAAAATGAAGAGGATAATACTACTGACCTCATCTGGTGATTCCACAACTCCCTACAAGGAATCTCAAAAAGGTGTCAGAAAGGACTGGGCACATGATAGCACTGATAGGACATCATTTGTGATCTTATTTCTTTGGAGCATCATAGGTGACTTTGCATCTCCATGGTTTTTCCAGTATATGATTGGTCTGGGGCAGGGATGGGCCCGACACAGGCCCTGTGTTCCCAGGTTTTCTTGCCAGGGCTGATTCTACTATAGCACACTGGGGTGAGAGAGGCTTGGGGTGATGGCACCCCAGGGACCATGTAAGGACCATGTAAGTATCATTTTTTAGTTACCCACAAGTGCCTCCTTTACTTTACTTAAAAACGTGGTTCCCCTATTTCTGAATATTACCAGAATTTTTTGTAAATTAGTAACAGAAAATTGAGGAAGATGAAAGAGACTGGGCCAGGCATGGTGGCTCACACCTGTAATCCCAGCGCTTTGGGAGGCCAAGGAGGGCAGATCACTTGAGGCCAGGAGTTTGAGACCAGCCTGAGCAACATGGTGAAACCCCATCTCTACTAAAAATACAAACATTAGCCAAGCGTGGTGGCACGCACCTGTAATCCCGGCTTCTCGGGTAGCTGAAGCATGAGAATCACTTGAACCCTGGAGGTTGCAGAGAGCAGAGATCGTGTCCAGCCTAGGCAACAGAGCAAGACTCTGTCTCAAAAACAAAAAGTGACTGATGTAGGAAATCCATTGTAACTTGAAATGTTCACCAATAGCACTTGGTACTATGCATTTCAAGAGTTGCAGTGCTTTAACTACTTTCCCTAAACCATGGTGAGTACCAGACAAGTTATGTCAAATGGCGCTTTGCTAAAAGCAGAGTGTCAGCAGTGGGCAGAAGTGGGAAATGAAGAATCGTATCTGCAGTGAGCCCATTTTCAGGTCAGTTACAAAATGAGATCATTGATGGCTCACCAGGCTTTTGAAATCACATGGCAGCTGCACTTAAGGATGTGTTATTTATTCTCTTTCAACTGTCGTATTTCTGTGATTCTAAGACATATTTGTTACATTTTATCGTCTCGGAAATCAGATGCATCTTATAATTTGTGGCAGTTTACAACCGCTTTTGACCAGAAAACTGATGTGATATCAGTGTTACTGCCCAGACATGAGACTTGGATGCAGAGATATCTGTTCAACCGAGTTAGGCACATGACTACTTCTTGTGTTGAATTTAACTGCGGTTCTAAAGAGGTTTGAAAATTAAACTATTGTTCAATATTCAAAGGAAAGATTCTTGCATAAGCATGGAAACAAAACAGAATGTTACATAAATATAACAAATACTTTTAATAAGTATAAAATTAAAATTCTAATTGATAAGATTGTGTCACAGTTTAACATGAAGAAGCATCTTTTCCTTTGTTACTTAAAATGATGGTGCATCTTAAATCTTGTGTCTTAGATTCAATGAAATATGGTATAAATGACTGTATACTCTCTGCTCTAGGTAACTCAAAGAAGAAAAATTTCTTGCTTGTGTTAATTGATTTCTAATTTATTCTTTTTCTAATTTTTTTTTTTCTTTCACAAATGGATACCAATTACATTGGACTGCAATGTCTCTCCTTGAAAAACAATGCTGTTGACTGAAATCACTTTGGGTGGACCAAATTTCCTCCTGTTGACTACTCCTGAATGATCTCTTCCAATCCCCCAAATCTGCCTCTCTGGCCAATCACAACCTTCTTCCGTGTGTGTCCATCATGCTGCTCTGGTCTTCAACTCCCCTTCTCTCTTGCTGACTTCCGGAAAAGCAACGGAAGAGTCCTGGGCGGAAGGAGGCTTCTGTATGCTTGTGAAAAAGAACAATCTGTGCCAACGGAAGGTTCTTCAACAACTTTGCTGCAAAACATGTACATTTCAAGGCTGAGCGGCCATCTTAGATTTCTTTGTTCCTGTAGACTTATAGATTATTCCATATTATTAAAAAAAAGAAAAAAAAAAAAAACAAGCAAAAAAAAAACAAAAGCAAAGCACTCCTCTTTCTTGCTCTCTTTTTCTTTCTCTCTCTCTCTCAAGTTTGTGCAGGGAGATGGTGAACTGTTTTTGTCAGAACTTAAATGGAAAAAAAAAAATAAAACCTACAACAAGCCTACCTTTTATAACTGGGTGTTTAGTGCTAAACAGCCAGAACCACAGAGACAGTATTGTATGACCAAAGCATTTGATGCCAAAATTTGACGTTAAAGTAATGATTTGATTTCCTGCCCTGGTTTTCAAGGTCCATTTTTTTCCCTTTTGCATTGATTTGCTTGTTTCCCCTTTGAAACACCTAAAATACCTTTCCAAAACATCGCAAGAGCATAAATAGACAAAAATGAAATAGAAAGCTCTTGCATGCTTGAGTCCACCATTGGGGGAAATGACAGAAAACTGGACCTGAGGGCATTAGGAACATCCTACAGAGTTGTGTTTAGTGTCGTTTGCCATGGTATTTCACAGTGAAACATTGATACTCTTCACACATCATTTACTTCATGCATTATGTACTGGTTTTTGCATTTTACTCACTTGATAAGTCTGCTGCACTGGTTTCATCAGATAGACTTGCTGCTACTGGCTTTTCCATTGTAGATTGGGTTATTTTACACACAGTTCGCCAAATGGGATTGCTCTGTATAGTCAAATTGGTGATGGACAGATGGACAGAATGCAGAGGTACCTAGATGAGCTGAGGCTGATCCAGCTCCCCTGAAATTCAGAGTGTTAACTTTGTAGACCCTGCACAACCTCTTGGTGCTATCTAGCCATTACCCCCATTTTTTTTTAAAGGCCATCAGAAATTCCATTTGTCATGGTGGGAAGCATTTTGAATATGATGCAGGAAATTTCTTCCTGGAGTCAAAAGTTTCTAAGAGGTCCTGTATTTTTAAGAAATGGAATTTATTTAAGTAATATTTAAGCTGGTGCCCATGTTGGCCAGGCAACTTTTTTCAATGGTGCTTATTAGAAGTTTTTTCATCTTGTCATTTTAAGAAAATAAAACTGGAAATTGAATGTGGGTGGCATGATTGTACCCTTCTAGTTCTTATTTTCCCACTCCTCTGTCCCTCTATAACTATGCCATACTATTATATGCTGGTCCACTGAATGTTGAGATGATCTGTTTCTTTGGGTTTTTTTTTTTTTTTTTTAAGAAATATTTTCACTGGTTTTCTATGACTCTCTAAACACTTCATCAAAAGAAGACTGAATTATGAGAACACTGTTTGAATTAGTGGCCAGAAACGATGAAATTTTATAGATCTTTTGACAATTTCTCTGTTTAGGGGAGGGTAGACTGATATCAAGTTTCTTCATATCAAAGCTTCATTGGTGACCTCATTTGCTTTATGAGTGACCAGCCATCTTGCAGGCTTCATGCTTCTGAGAGCCTTACTTCGAAGATGCTGCTGGAGTCACAGCTGAGGAGAGGAATACTATCAATATGGACTATCCTGGGAAAGAGGTGGGAAGTAGATGCTAAGGTCCCCATCCAAACAGCAAGCTAGTAAAAAGCCTACCTTGAAAGTATTTCTAGACATCAAAGATAACTTACAACCCAAGGTGAATAATAAGTAAATTATCTGATGACCCTCTTAATAGCATTGCAATTTTATTGAATCACATAATGATTCATAAGTAATTAGGGAACCAACTGATTTTGCTAAGCAGTCTTCCCCTTCATAATACCGCAGGCCCTCTGACACACAAAAAAAGTGAAAGTTAATCCTGGGTACAGCGTATGGTTTTACATTTAAAGGCACAGTCTTAAACATGGACAAATGCAAGCACAAGCCTAAAGCAAGGTCAAGCAGATGGCAAAACTGAATTTGCCTGCAAAGAAATCTTTTTAACTGAACCAGCCCATAATATTTAAGGCACGAGGTTACTGTGATAGGAAAAATAAAAATGATGTCTGTTTTCTTAGACGAATAACCATCAACATGACAACAAAATTCATCGGGGTCTACCAGCGTGCGTTCCATTTCCCACTGACCATGCAGGTGCACGTTGCGGAAATACTGGTTTAACTACTAGTGTGTTACTGCCTCATTTATCTACATAACATTATTAACTAGAACATAATGCTTTCAAAGTTTAAGTTAATGTTATATATTATGTATAAATATATATATTCATAATGAGATATATGTAATGGATAGTACAAAGTTTGGAGACTCAACAAATGCTCTAACCTTCTAGAGACAAAAGTCCTATTTCTGTTTTCTTTTGCCTTTTTATTTTCAATTAGTGACCCATTGTTAAATCCAAATCCACTTTTACTGAAAAATACTGTACATGTGTAAAATGTTCAGTTGTTTTTTTGTAAAATATAGTAGAATGGTTGTAATTGATACTGGCCAAAATCAATGTTATTCCATATTTTATTTTTTCTATTAAATTAACCTAAGTTCCTGTTTATTTGATCTGTTCATACCCACGTATAAACTCCTCTGAAAGGGTAAGGTCATGAGAAACTTCCCTGTTTCTACATAGAAGCTGAACATGAAGGAAAGGGTGGAGGTGCATGAAACATCTAAATAAAGTTGGAAAAGAGAGTGAGCAGAGGAGGGAATTGAGAAGGAGAAACAGCAGTGTAAGAAAGGAATGGGTTAGATTTGGTCATGAATATATGTTAAATCCCATTTTTAGAAAGCAAGGCTGTGAAAAAAAATCTATAAAGGCTTGGTATTGTTTCTATCAGATTGTACAGATGCTGGCCCCCAGAATAGGGCCCACCTCGTCCCGCTCTTCCTCTAGTGCACAGCACACCCACTAGTGTATGTCTGTAGGGTTGGGAGCCATGGCTGGGGGCAAGGAGGTAGGCAGTGTAAAAGCTGTTAAAGAGGAAGGTGGCTTTGTTCAATTGGCTGGATATCTAGAAGATGATTTTGTCTAAAATAAATCTCCAGTACATACCATGGGGTGGGACTGAACAAGCTAGCTAAAAACAGCAGTGGAGTATAGATCTTTTTGAACCATGCCTGAGATGCAATTACTAGTCTTAAAGGTTCAGTGCTATGCCTCTTGGGGAAAAGAAAAGATAAATCAGCCAAAGCCACAAACAAATTGAACTCCAACTAGGTTTAAAGATCTGGAGATAACAACCAGTTATGAGGAAGAGCCTCTACTGCTTTGAAGTCCCGTTATGGGGATGGAGAGAAATTAATTTTGTTGATCGCTTACTATGTACCACACAATGTGGGAATGTAGAGTATGTATATACATACTGATGTGGATATGTTCTCTCAATTTTCAGGACTCTAAAGGTGAATGTATTATCCTCCATTTCACATGAGAAAACTGAGTCACATAGACTTGAAACAAATTGATTGAGATTCCGTATCCAGATTCATCATCATAATACAATTTAACATTAAGACAATTCACAGCAAGTAGTACATGCCAAATCTCAAATGAGTGGTACACTGAGTTGTTAAGTTCAGAACAGGCAGAGATTCCTTTGAATTGGACTGTTCAGTTCCCTAGAGCAGGTAGAGCTAGAATTGGCCCCTGAAGCATGGACAGACAGGAAGAGAGCAGGAAGAATGTTACCAATGAACTTGCTCCAGTCACCAGTGAACTTGCTGCATACAAGATGCTTAGAGAAGTAAGATGTTTTCATGGTTTTAATCTAATTACCTATTGCTACAAAGAACAGTGATTCAAAATTTGGTGGTTTAGTTCAGAAAAATCTACATTTGTACACTTTGTAGAAGAAGGATAGTGTGCCCATTCTCAATCCCCACATCCATGGAAGACTGCTAATTATCACTCATTTTCCACTCCAGTTATCAGAGGCTTGTCACACTGCTGATCTCTTCTACCAGATTCATTATTTTCCATTGAATAATCTACCCTTCATTTTTGAAGAACTTACAAACTGAGTACTTGGTAAAGAAGGGGAGGTGATTGCTATAGTAACTACTAAATTAAAGTTTCTCAAAGTAATCAATACTTGTGACATATCTGAGTATGAAAATAAATACATAGCATCTTATCCCCCTCATGTAAAAAGAATGTCATGCAGCTAAAATATAAAATAGACATTCATTCTTAACAGCTTCCATGTTATCATTCAGCCCTGCACAAAGAGAGCAATGGCAGACAGCAGTATGTTGAATAGAAATTGCATATTGGAGACAATTTTAAACTATGGCCCAGCCAGTTTAATACTCCCTCCTTCTGTCCTCAAGCACAAGATGGCAGAGGTGGAACAGAGGACAGCTGCAGTGTGACCTCACCCAGACCAGGCTGGGCCCCGCACACAATACATGTAGATGACAGCACAGATCTGCTTCTCTTCTCTGGCCAGCATCCCTTTCCAAATGTTATGTTTGTTGCAGGCTTATAAAATCTGAAGTTCTCAACAGAATGCTTTAGAGCCTTTGACATATTTAGCAGGGCATAGCCAAGGTGGACCTAATTTCACTGTAGCTCATTAGAACTACTTGGCACCTAGAAATGGGGATAATCTGCATAATCCTGTCTCCTCTTCATCACAAGAGGTGAAGATCAGGTCCAGATTCAGTTCTTGAGCAATAAAGACGCAGTTATGCAGCATCACTATGTTTCAGCGGACCAGAATGTGAACTGGGACGGCCAGCACTCCTTCCCATTCTCTACCTCCAAGGGACTTACAAGGACAGTTTGGCTTATTACCAAAGGACTTTCTTACAAGGGCTCCTCTCTAAAGGACCATTGTTTGGATCCAGTTGTGGTTTTTTTAGGGCCAGGAATCAGGCAACAAAAGATTATTTTGTATCCCACTTTCTAGAAAATTCCAGAAACATTCCCTGAGGCCTGAGTTGTAAGATCTTTAACTTTTTTTTTTTCATTTTAGAAAACAGTACATTTTTAAAATACAGTGTTTTAAGCTTCACAAAGTTTTACTAAAATGATTTAATTTGGCCCCCACAAAAATCAGGCCAATAGACATTCATTTTCTGATGCAAGAGGCACAGCTAGTAAGGAACTCAAGCCCACAGCTTCAACATTCTGTACAACACTGATTCCTTTTTAAGAGTGCTGGAGAAAAGCATGTCCACATTACATATGTTGCAAGGCAGGGGGTAAGAGCCTTCTCTCAAGTGAAGATAGAAAGCACACTGTGACCCTGAGCTTGGCTTTTTCTCATTCCAAAAAAGTTGCTTCCATAAATAAATATTATTGAGTCCCTGCCACAAACTAGGTTCTGAGGTTTCTCTTGCCCTCTTCAAACTTACAGTCTAATGAGGGAAACAGACACTTAGACATAAAACACATGGTTATAATGTGAAGCTGTTTAAGTGCCTTTAAAGGGTAAAAAATATTGTCAGGAGTCAAAGGAGCAAGCTCACTTCACTAATCACATGCTAAGGTTCCATGCCCTTGCACTACAAGCTTTCTAAGGCTATCCAAAAATAGCATGAAACCTTAAAAATGGAGTTGACTCTAAAATGTACAAATAAAACTGCAAAGATCAAAACCAAATGATATCTTGATTAAATATCTACAAAGTGGATCATGTCAAACTAGTCCACTGCAACTAAGGAATTATAACCATTGTCACTTGATGGCAGGGGTATGCCTGAGAAATGCATCCTTAGGTGATTTTGTCATCATGCAAACATCATAGAGCACACTCACACAAACCTAGATGGCATAGCCTACCACCCACCTAAGCTACATGGGATGGCTTATGGCTCCTAGGCTACAAAGCTATACAGCATGTTACTGTACTGAATACTGCAGACAGTTGTACCAAAATGGTGAGTATTTGTGTGTCTAAACATAGAAAAGGTATGGTAAATATATGGTATAATCTTATGGGACCACTGTCATATACACAGTCTGTTATTGACCAAAATGTCATTATATGGTACATGACTGTAATTAACATTAATGTAGAATAAAGGAGAACTTTAATATGTTTGATATGATGTGAGACCTGCAGAGGTGGGAGAATCTAGGATCTTGAGAATCTTAACAGCCCTGCAAAGGAGGGAGGAAGTCACTATTCACCCTCTAGGGAATAGAAAAGAGGAGCGAGATACATGTCCTATCCTTGGTGGTGGTAAGGGAGGTCACTGGGGTGAGGCATGGAAGGGCAGTGTACAGGACTGCAATATGTGGATGTCTTCCTGGATGTCATCCTCTCTTCTTCCCTGTGCCTTCTACACTCCCTCCAAGGAGATCTTTGTCAATCTCATGGTTTTAAATACCATCTATATGCTGATGACTCTTAAAATATATATAGATTCCTGATCTCTTCCCTCAAGATTCACACCTGTAGATTCAATTAACTACTTGACATTTCCCTTCAGCTGTCTAATAGGCATCTCAAAATTAACATGTCCAAAATAGACTTCAGACACCCCAACCCCCTGACCATCTTTACCACCAAATCTCTCCCACCTCAGTAAATGGCATTCACTGTATTTCCAAATATATCTCTAAATGGTCTACTTCTGCCCACTCTATAGCTGTAACTGTGACCAAACCACCATCGTTGCCATCCCAGACTGCTGCAACAGCCTCTGAACCACCTCCCAGACTTCTCCCTCTCCTCTCCTCTTCTCTCCCCCTTCAGTTCTCTCTAATCAGTTCTCTGCACAGCATAGTGCCATTACAAATGGAAAATCAGATTTCATCTCTCTGTTTACTGAGCATAAAATCTGAACTCGTTACCTGAGGTCTTTGTGATCTCACCTCACACCACCATCCCCCATGCCCTCACATGTTTTAGTCATGCCAACTTTCTTTTCATCCTTCAAACAAAACCAGCTTGTTTGGGACCCAGGACCCTTGCTCTTCACATGTCTGGCTTCTTCTCATCCCACAGGTCTCAGTTCAAAAATAACTTCCTCTGATCAGTTCCTTCCACCACTGACCCCACACCTGCCCACCTCATTTTGACTTTCCATAGTACTTACCAGCACATGACATTTTATGGTTTGTTACTTATTGTCAACCAGCCCCATGAGAGCTGGTGCTTTGTCTGTCTTGTTCACAGCTGTATCTTACATGTCCAGCACATGCCTTGCTTAAGAAATATTTGTGGAATGAATGAATAAGAAAATATCCGAGAGAAGTGACATTTGACCTGAGCCTCGAAGGATAAGCAAGAACTTACAAATCAAAGAAGGTGATGATGTTTAGGAAGGATATTCGAAAGAGAGAACCTGTGCAAAGGCACAAAGCCATTGAAAGGGCTTGTGGATAGCGATCACTTGGAGGCTTAGGCAGGGGATGAGCAGGGCAGGCAGCTTGGGAGAGAGGATGGAGAGACGAGTGGGGTCAACTGGTAAAGGACCTTCACTGGACTGTTGCCCTTCCTCCACCTTCTTGTCATCAGTGTCATCAACCCTCTTTTCAGAGAGGCTAATTGATTTGCTCAAGGACTCCATCAAGTCAACTCTTGGCCTCCTGCCAACATATTTGAGAAGCATTCATTCAGACAGAACGCTGAAGAGGCCAGATTTGCTCAGTCCCCAGGCACTTATGGCTGTATTGAGCCAGTTGAATGAAAGAACAGGGTGCAAGCTCACATGAGAGGCAGCAGCCCACAGCTTCTGTTCACTGTGATGTCCACAGCCAGAGCAACAATTTGGCAAGGCCTGTTTTGCAAAACTGGACTTGGGACCATAAGCCTGCTCAGTACCGTCTTTTTCTCCTAAGAGAAGACCCCCTAGCCCTCTAAACTGTCATCACAAAAGGGAAGAACAAAAGGAAAAAACAGGATATGCTAGCACTTCCCTTCCCTAACAATGAAAACAGTAACCCCCATATGCAGAGTACTTCCTATATGCTGAGCTAAAGGCTTCATATGGGTTATTTAATGCAATACTTCCAATAGCCCGATTCGATCTCCTTTTTACAAATAAGGAAGCAGATGAGGTAAATGCCTAAGGTACTCCAGTGGTAGACAGAAGGTCTGGGATTAATTTAAACCTAGACAATCTGATGTCAGAGCATCCACAAGGAGAAACGCAAGAGCCAAGGAGGATTCTTCCATCAAAACAAGCTTCAAGCTGTGGTTGTGGAGTGTACGACGGGTTTCTATATTTTAGCTGGTGCTGTCAGGTTCCAGGTGCATGTTGTTAATATCCACCCAGGAGTATACACTGTGGCTAAATCATGCTTTGTGTGAACAAGGCAGGAGTGAATATTTGATCATTAAAGCTAGTAACAACCAATGGGCCACATGGACAAAATCAAAATAGACTTAAGCTAAATGAGGCAGCGACTGTTATAAAGAGATGGGGATATGATGATATGATGCTTCCTTTCATAATTTCCTTGTCAAGAGGCTATTGTTTGCATTCTCTAGCCCTAGTTGAAATGAGGAAGAAATAAAATGGAGATATTGGGAACATTAGAAGAAATATTAGCATGCTGAAAGTTAATGCAAATACATAATACAAATTCTGTGAGCTCCTTTGACAAATCTAGTGAAACATGAATTCTTTCCGGGTGATATTAAACAGGGTTTCTTGCCAACAAAATCATAATGGTTGCAATGTAATAAAAACTAAACTATCAAAAAAATAAGGCTTTTTATTATATATAGGAATATAATGTTTAATTGTTTTGTTATGAGAAGAGCCACAAATATGGCAGAAACCAGAAGTCATCTTGACCTTCTCCTTCGTCACTCCCACATCTGATCCAACACCAGGTCAAGACAATTCCACCTCCCAAATCTCCCAGATCCACTTTCTGTTCTTCGCCTCTTCTGCCCCTATCCTAGCCCAGCACCTTGGATCAAGCTACTTCTCACCTGGGCTATTGCAGTATCTCCTCATTAGCCTCCCTGAACACACCCCATGTGTCCACAGTCACGTGTCTTCCATCTTCATCTCCTATTCTATTTTCCACAGCAGCCAGAATGCTCTTTTTAAAAATTCAAAACTCAGCATGAGACTCCACTCCCCTGTGACTTCCCATTTTCTAGGATAAAATTGAAATTCCTTTCCATGGCCTTGAAGGCCAGGGTCAATCTGACCCACCTCTCCTCTCTAAACTTAGCTCACGACATTCTCTTCTTCCCCAAGTATTTTCCTGCCACATTTACTTTCCCTGATTCTTCCATTCTTCCCTGCACCCCAGAACATCCCCACACGTCACTCCCCCTCCTTTAATGTTATCCCACCCGAATCATCTATCATCTCGGCCTCAGTTTAAAGGTCACTTCTGATTCCTGATACTTAACAGACAAGGTTGGATCTCCTTAGTGTAAGCTTTCTTGGAAACCTCTACATTTCTTTTATATTAATTTTATGACAAATATCTAGTTACTTGTAGGAATATTTGTTTGATATATGTAATTCCCACTACATAGTTTGCTCGACGGGAGCAAAGTCTGTAAATGCCTTCTATGTCATGAACCTGCTAAAACATCTCATAGAGAAGGTGCTTGATAACTGTTATGGATAGTTGAAAAAAATGAATGAATGAATGAATAATTAAATGAAAAATTGAGCAAATGACAGGAAAGGAATAGCTCTGATCCAATACTTGGTCAACTAAGTTCTAGCCTGAACTCTGTAAAATTTCAGCATAGCTCTCTATGTGTCTATACTTCAGTTTCCCCTTCTTCAGCACCATCCCTGTGAACCTTTCAGCCCTTCTATCCCATGTAAAGGGAAAATAGCAGGAAGCTTCACAGAGTTTCCATCACTGGTCCTAAAACACACGCAAAACCATTGGCACAAACTCATTAAAGCCAATGCTTTAGGACTTTGCCATTAAGAGTGTGGACCAGCAGCAGCAATAGCGGCCACGAATTGGCTAGTGTGAGAGCAGATTTCTAAACATGAATTCTCATTCCCTGGGTACTCACTGTTGACAAGGGACTTTGCAGGAGAAATTAAAAGTTAATATCAAATGAACTTAAAAGAGAGAGATCAGCGTGAATTGTCCCGATGGGCCCAAGGTAGAGGCTATCAGAGAGGTGTGGTAGAAAAAGGCAAAACAGGCAGAAGGGGAAGTCAGATTCAAGGCGTGAGATGAACTTGACCCACAGCCAAGAAACTTGCAGCAGACCCAGGCCCAGAGCCTCCAGAAAGAATGCAGCCTGATAACACCTTGATTTCAATCTTATAAAACCCAGAGCAGAGAACCAGATGAGCCACACCGTACCCAGATGTCTGACCTATTGAACTGTGAGTTAGTGAAGGGGTGCTTTTTTAAGCTACAAAGTGTATAGTAACTTGTGATGGCAGCAGTAGAAACTAGCACAATGAAACCATACCTGCTCAATCACAATATGTCCTTTTGCCAGATCCCAAGTTGATATTTTCAAGAGATGGTTCAATGTCATAGTTGCCATCACAGGATCTAAAGGGAGGCTGCCTGGGTTCAAATCCTGGCTCTGTCATTTATTAGCTATGTGATCTTAGGGAACACATTTAACTTCTCTGTGCCCCTGCTTCCCCATTTGGATGATGGTAATCCTACCTCTCTTCCAGGAACATTCTGAGAATTAAGTGACAACACACAAAAGCACTTAGGACTGTGCCTATATGTATTAGGCACAAAACATATTGGTTACTAATATTACTTAAACCAGAATTTGATTCATTGTTGATCCCTCTCCCTCCACTAATATCCAATCCATCACCCAGCTAGTTAATTTACCTCTTGAGTATCTCTTGAATCTGTCCTCTTCGCTCTATCCCCACCATGACCATCCTAGGTTAGCTATCATCATCACTTCTCAGCAGCACTCTGTGAATCTTCTCCAGTCCCACAAAGAAGCTAAAGTGACTTTTCAAAACATAAATCTAATCACAATGCTCTCCTGGTAAAACCTGTGGCTATCGGGGTAAATACAGGATCAACTAACATGTCCTGCAAAGTCTGATACCCCTCCACCCAACTCAATTTCATTTTTCTTTCTTTCTTTCTCTTTCTTTCTCTCTCTCTTCTCTCTCTCTTCTCCCTATCCCCTCTCTTCTCTTCTCTCTCTTTCCCCCCTTCTCTGGCCTTCCTTCAGCCTATCCCAGTGGCTAAGCCTCTCCTTACTGGACCCTTTGCAGACATGGTTCCCTAAGGCTAGAGTGCTGGAATCACAAGTCCACAATTGTGTTTGTTCTTATTTGATGGATGTCTGAGTCCCACTCCAGACTCTAAGCATGAGGGCAGGAGTGCATTTGCTTTTTCTCATCATTGCATACCCCATAATTAGCACAGTTACTGGCACAAATACTGGCTAAGTAAAGAGTTAATGAACAAATGAATGAATAAAAATACTGTGGCACAGTTGAAGAGACAGGACAAGTAAGATGTTGGTGCTTCTTGTGGTTTGACTCCTACTTGGGGGCAGGGAGGGCAAGAATTAAATTATGTCAGATTGAAAACATCAATTCACTGACTGGATCACTGTTGAGTTGCTGCAACCTTTGTGAGTGTGTCACAGGCTATGTTGGCAGTAGCTGAGCACAGGAGGAGAAACCAGAAGTTGGTTCAGCAAAGGGGTCATCTCAAAATATGCTACAAGTCTAAGGGGTTATATAAGAACCAAAAGCTGAAAAATTGTCTTTCCACTCTCTCACCATATCTATCATTTCTTTAGGTTTGTTGCCTAGAAAGATTTCATCGTCAGATTTTTTTTCCCCAACAAAATACATAAGCCTCAGTTTGCAGCTATCTCACTGCTAGGTTAGCCCTCACTGTCCCTTTCCGTATTCAACCCTCCACCTCCCACTTCCAGCTCTGTAGGTGTAAAACACAATGATCCAGAGCTGGAGAATGAAGACCCGCCTATGCTGTTCCCACACAGAACACAGCATGAGGAGGTGATGAGACATTCACAGACCATAGAGGGCCCTCAGGGGCGGGCTGGGGCAACTTGACCTCAGATGTATGTGCCAGAAAAAAAAACTGATGAACAGATACATCATTCATGAATGTCCAAGCTCACAAATTCTTCATGAGGCCAGTAGAACATGGAGGCCTGAAACTCTCCTCCAGAATCTAACTCATGCCCCACTACTCTGTGATATGTATTCTCTGGGCTTCCATCATTGAAGTTCCATCTCCCTGTCTTATAAGCTCCAAGGAACATAGGGACCATGTCTAACATGGAGAATTCCAGATACAGGCAGGTGCTTTAAACCTGTAGCTTAATCAAATGGTGGTTAACAGAGACAACATCAGCCTCCTTTTGTTGTCTCAGGCTAATTATTAGACAATTCTGAAAAAGAATAAAGATGATGTTTAGCCATGTCTTACTGAACGGTTCATATCAAACTCACTCTCCAGGCAGTCGGCAGAATTTCTGACTCTGTGCTGGATCCCCCTTCATCTCCCTCCTAAACCCTCCACCAAGAGGACATACGCCATACCCACCCTTCCGGATGGCAGGTCTGGAAGTATCAGTGCACTGTACACACTGGCCACTTTCTACCACTGCTGCTAAACAGTAACTCAGAGTAGCAAGCAGCCTAAGCCTGGGTTGAGATGGCAACAGTCCTTCTGAAGGACTCTGAGGCAACGAGCATAGAGCAATGGCTCTCAGACTTGAATGGTTATCAGAATCTCCAGGACAGCCTGTTCAAACACAGATTCCTATCTGCCACCCCCACCTGAGAATTTGTAATTCAGTAGATCTGAGGTGGAACCTGAGAATTTATATTTCTAATAAATTCCCAATTGATGCTGATGCTGCTGGTCCCACCATGAGAACCACCAACACTGATGTTAACTACATAATCTTAGTAATGACACTAGAAAGACATGGGTTCAAGTCCCAGCTCAGCCACTTTCCATGTAACCTTGGATAAAGTATTAAATTTCTCAAATTCTCACTTTCCTCATCTATAAAAAGGAAGTATTAACCGCAACAATGCTGAGGATTAAATAGGTAATGCATCTGGAAGCATACGAAACATCCCCACCCCAGAATACAGAGCCCCTTTCCCTGTACCACACCCAGCCCCTGCTTTCCCCAGGCTGCAGGTGCAACTCTCCTTAACAGGGCTGCTGTAGGAACATTTGAGCGGTGGGCAGTGCACAGCTAATTGTCTCCACCTGCCTCTGTCCAGTGGTGTCCTGTCCACAAGGGCAATACTAAGGTAAGCATCAGCCCACCTCACAGAGCACAAACAAGGCTATTGCCTGATGTTTCTGCAAGAATGGTGTTTCACATCACTTTTTGCCCTGAGACTAAGAGATAAAGTAACTCATCCAAAACCACACAGCTAGTAATGGCAGAGCTCCAGAGTTAGGACAATGCACCTGCTGACTCACCTGTACTGAACTGTATTTGTAATCTTGATGTATTAATTTCTTATGGCTGCTCTGACAGATTAACTACAATTTGGTACCATAAAACAATACATATTTATTCCCTTACACTTCTGGAGGTCAGTAGTCAGCAATCAGGGTTTCAGTAGGGCCACCCTACCAGAGGGTCCAGGGGAGAACCCATTTCCTTGTCTTTTTCAGCTTCTAGAGCTGCATTCCTGGCATTCTTTTGCTCATGGCCCCTTTCTCCATCTTCAAAGCCAGCAGTAGCCTCATTAAATCTCTCACTCTACAGTGAGAGAGATTAGATCACCTTCTTCTGTAGTAAAATGTCCTTCTATTTTCCTCTTCTAAGAATACTTGTGATTATATTGGTGCCGCCCTGATAATCTAGGATAATCTCCCCATTTCAAGATCTTTAACTTAATCACATCTGCAAAATTCCTTTGGCTGTACAAGGTAATACTCGCAGGTCCCAGGCATGAGGACTTGGACATCTTTGGGGGCTATTATTCAGCCTCCCACACTTGGATTGGTTGTCTAACTCTCTGAGCCACCATTTTTTCTTCAGCGAAGTGGAAATAATAATATATCCTCATGAGAACATTACCACGTGGTACACACTAACTCGCTAAATAAATGTCCACTGGATTGTTGAATGCGTCCTGCAATACTTTTTTGTGTGTATCTTGCATTAACTCATTACTCATCTGTTTACTCTATTGACTCACCTAACTTTTATTAAACACTTACTATGTGTTAAGTACTGTGCTAGGCAAAGGGGATATAATATAAGGGTATATAAGGATATAACAGAATACATTCCCTCCCTTTACAGATTTTATACTGTAATAAAGGGAGATAAATGAGGGAGCAAGTGCCCTGATGTGTTAACATGTTATGAAAAAAAATTAGAGAGGATATGCTCTACAGAATGGGTTGTCTAGTCCCCTGGGCAGGAGGTAGGAGTGGAAGGATAGAGCTGGAGACAGGAGGCTGGAAAGGGACAGGGAGGTGTGAGCACCTGGAAAGTGCCAGGAGTTTCTCCCTGATGGAGCCTTGGGGTTGTCTTTGTCTGCTTCCTGCTGCTCTAACAGAATACCACAAACTGGGTAGTTTACAAAAAAAAAAAGAAGTTTATTTGGCTCATGGTCCTGGAGGCTGGAAAGTCTAAGATCAAGCAGCTGCATTTGGTGAGAACCTTCTTGCTATATCATAACATGGTGGAAGGTCTGGTGTGGCAAGAGAGTGTGCATGTGTCAGAGAGAAATGGGAGCCAAACTTCATGTTTTTATCAGGAGCCCACTCTCACCATAACTAACCCTCTTTCACAGTAATGGCATAGTCCATTTGTGAGGGCAAAGCCCCAGGACTTAATCACCTCTTAAAGGTCTCTCCTCTTGATATTGTCACAGTGGCAATTAAATTTCAACATGAGTTTTGGAGGGGACGTTCAAATCGTAGCAGGTCCCAAGGACTGAGGCACAGTGTGAGAGAGATGAACTAACAATGCTGCCAAGGGTCTGACTGCAATGACCCCAAGTGCCATGTAAAGAAATCTGGGTCATGTTATGTGCTCCAGGAGCCACTGGAAAGTTTAAAGAGGCCTTTCTCAGTATTCCATCCTCTGCAGTGATCCAGGCTCCTGGCAGGAAACCCTGAAAGCTCTGGCGTCCTTATAAATATTAAAATACCAAATTCACAGAATTCTCTGTGAACTGGTAGTGGTTTCCTTAAGTGCCTCTTGCCTTTGTCTTTCTTCCCCATTGAGACCTTTTGTGATTTATATTTTCAGAATTTAATTTTTAGAGCCTCCCATTACAGTGAGCCATCATCTCCCTTAGAATCTCCGTCAATCTAATTTATAAGTCATTTGCTCTTAAAAATATTCTTATACCCCTGGATCCCATTTAACTCTCTAATCTTTGCAGTTCTTTTTATATGAGAATGTTCAAAAGGTAAATTCACTATATTAACTATTAGGTGGAGAAGAATAATTCTGATTGCTCATGCAGTATTTTTTCCAACCTGGGTGGTTTTGCTGAGAAGTGGATTGATGGTAACTGTGATATGAATTTAGTTGAAAATGTTTGCTTTCCTGGATGCCTAGTCCTTGGTCTATTTTATCCCTCCACTTTACCTCCTGAAACTTAGCACCCCTCTCTAATATATTTTTGTCAACTGATATCATTCTCCCCATGAACTTCAATAAATTGGCAGTGAACTTCTGTGCTGGAAAGATATTTTGCATTAAAAACTGGATTCACAGCAGGCAATCTGCCTGGGGACCACATGTCTAAGAAAGCAGTCATTTTTAACTAAGGATATTTCAAGCCTAGATAGAATAGGGCTGGTGTGCTCTGAAGCCACAAATGTCTAGCCTACTAAAAGCAAAATTACTGTACTGCATGTTGATAATTAACCTTGTCAACTAACTTTCATAACAACTCCAGCGTAATGCACACACTCTTCTTTTCAGTTATATTATTGTGATTTCTGGATCCCATTATATCCTACTTGCAACCTGCATTCCTATCGCTACCCCTTTCCAGCACTCCCTGATTTGCTTGCCCTATTCAGCTTTTTGGTTCATAGAATTTAGTAGCTTCTAACCACACTAACCATGCATGTGTTTACAGTTTACTATATATCTCCTGTGTTATGATATAAACTCCACCAGGAAGGAGATCTGTTTTGCCTACTACTGTATCTCAGATGCCTGGAATAGTACCTGACATGTAGTAGGCGCTCAATAATCAGACAACAAATGAATTAATGAATGCCTTTTCATGGAGCTTTTAACTGTCGTGTCACTGCTTTTTGCATCCCTAACTTCCAATAGTCAACTTACTTATTTACCAAAATGTTTCAATCACTTCATCACATGGCAAGTTGTGGTCTAGATCACAGAAAATTATTCTTGACCTTAAAGAGCAACTAGTCCCTGTCAAGGAGACACATATGTGCAGAATTACCAGTTGATATAAATAATTATAAATAAAATTATACATTAAAATATAAATTATGAATTTAAATATATATTATAAATTAAAATATGTACAAAGCACAACCAAGCACAGAAAGAATTAATTCAGCTGCATAATCATGTGGTAGGAAAGATTCAGATAATTCTTCACAGAGGAGGCTACTTTGAGTTGTAGAGAATGAGTAGAAGTTTGCTGGAAGAAGAAAGAAAGGAGTGGGCACTTGTCAAATGGCTGTTCTAAGTGGGAGAGTGCGTCATGGGCTTGGGGGACTGGAAGTCTTTCGGAAACACCAGAGCATGAGGATGTGTCTTAGTTGACCTCAACAGCAGCTGATCTTGAGACAAAGATTCAAGTCCAAGAGTTTTTTAGGGGAAGTCAAAGAAAACGCCAGTGGTGAAGCAGGCGAGTCAGACAGGGAAGGGAACGCAGCCAGTGAAGGTTATGTCATCAAGCCAGCTACTGTAAGCTACCGGAGGGGCAACTGGAGTTCAGCGCTGTGGGGAAACTCTGGAAAATGGTATATAACATAGGCCTCAGAGTTATCCCACTGATGGGGCAATGGAGCTGTGCTTTTCATATACTAAATCCCTGCCATTGGTTGAGGACAACTCCTGGGGGTCAGTTCGCTCCTTCTTCTGGCCTGCCATGTGTTCCTGACAGAGCACAGGCCTCAAGGAAGTATGAAGCAACACTCTCCCCTGGAAGTTGGTTTCTGCATATGGATGTGATGAAGCCAAGGGGTGTATGCAGGCCACCAAAAGAGTCTGCTACAGTTTGTAAGGCAAGCAATAGAGGATGACGATAAAATTGCAGCAAGGGCCAAATTTTTAAGGCTCTTGTATGTCATTCATTTGAGCTTTATTCTGTATTGAGGAAGCAGCATTGCAAGATTTTAGGTAGGAGAGTGGTCCTGTAAGATTTGAATTTGAGAGAGAACATTCTGGCTACAGAATGAATGACAGAATTGGCGTGGGGGAGTGGAGAATATCTAGTCCAGGAGACCAATACAGAAGATAAATTCACCATATGGTATAGAAATGACTGAGCTAAAAGACATGGGATGGTGCTGGAGATGGGGATGAGCAGATGGAATGGAGAGCTGTTCAGGAGATAGAAGTGACTGAAATTGTGAGGGATTAGATGTGAGGAGGGATCGGGGATGACTCCCTGGTGACGGCTTCCCTGATTGGATGATAGTGGCACTCACCTAGATGGGATGCACAGGAGGGGTATCAGTGCTGGGCTAAAGTGGTAAGGCTTGTTGAACATGGTAAATTGGAGATACTTGTAAAGTATCCAGGTGGAGAATCCAGTGGGCAATGGATGCAGGATTATTGAACTCAAGAGAAAGATCTGGACTGAGAAGAACTGTTTAGAAACCACCAGTTTATGGAAGAGATTTAAGGGCAGAGAAGGAGAAGAAATTCCAGCATATATAACTGAAAGTTTGCCATGTGGGATGAGTTAATTGAATGTTACTATCAACATCCATTCATATGAAGTCCTTTGCTAAGCTAGAGATGACCTGGCATCTATCATCCCTAGCTATTGCTTTGCCTTTATTTCTCTCCACATCTTTCTAAAATGATTATTTCTTTCCCTCAGCCTAGTTGGATTTGAAGAGAGAACAAGACAAATTGTGCGATTTGGGTCAAGCTGTAGAAACTCGAATTATTAGCTTCTTCATCTGTAAAATGGGGATCCCATAAGTGGAGACTGGTTTGTCTGATAGTCAATTGAAGACACTTTCTTGAGAGGCTTTCCAAAGCTTCCTCCCTCTCCTGACCTCAAAAGATCTTAAATCTGGGCATGGTGGCTTACACCTGTAATCCCAGCACTTGGGGAGGCTGAGGTGGGAGGATAACTGGAGGCCAAAAAGTTCAAGACTAACATGGACAACATAGGGAAATGCTATGTCTACAAAAATGAAACAATTAGTCAGGCATGGTGGTGCATGCCTGTGGTCCCAGTTACACAGGAGGCTGAGGCTAGATGAGTGATTAAGCCTGGGAACTTGAGGCTGCAGTGAGCTGTGACGGTGCCTTTGCACTCCAGATTGGGTGAGAGAATGAGACCCTGTCTAAAAAAAAAAAAAAAAAAAAAAAACTCATGTTCTTGCCCTACAGGGCACTTAGCTGGGTTGGTACAAGATACTCCTCAGAAGTGGGGGGCACGCCCAAGATGGCCAAATAGGAACAGCTCCAGCCTCCAGCTCCCAGCATGAGCAACACAGAAGACGGGTGATTTCTGCATTTTCAACTGAGGTACTCATCTCACTGGGTCGTGTAGGACAGTTGGCACTGGTCCATGGGTGCAGCCCAACCAGCAAGAGCTAAAGCA
The DNA here is from genome assembly GCF_001698545.2 of Rhinopithecus bieti. NCBI lineage: Eukaryota > Metazoa > Chordata > Mammalia > Primates > Cercopithecidae > Rhinopithecus > Rhinopithecus bieti. The sequence goes on from NW_016810765.1 coordinate 1,489,582, forward strand.
GGGCGAGGCATCACCTCACCTGGGAAGCTCAAGGGGGAAGGGAATCCCTTTTCCTAGCCAAAGGAAATTGAGACACACAACACATGGAAAATCCGGTAACTCCCACCCTAATACTGCCCTTTACCAAGGGTCTTAACAAATAGCACACCAGGAGATTATATCCCACACCTGGCCCAGAGGGTCCCATGCCCACGGAGACTCCCTCATTGCTAGCACAGCAGTCTGAGATCTAACTGCAAGGCAGCAGCGAGGCTGGGGGAGGGGCGCCTGCCATTGCTGAAGCTTAAGCAGGTAAACAAAGCCACCGGGAAGCTCGAATTGGGTGAAGCCCACCACAGCTCAAGGAGGCTGGCCTGCCTCTGTACACTCCTCCTCTAGGGACAGGTCATAGCTAAATAAAAAGCAGCAGAAACCTCAGCAGAGGTAAATGCCCCTGTCTGACAGTTTTGAAGAGAGCAGTAGATCTCCCAGCATGGAGGTTGAGATCTGAGAATGGACAGACTGCCTGCTCAAGTGGATCCCTGACCCCTGAGTAGCCTAACTGGGAGACATCCCCCACTAGGTGCAGACCAACACCTCACACCTCACATGGTGGGGTACACCCCTGAGACAAAACTTCCAGAGCAAGAATCAGACAGCAACACTCACTGTTCAGCAATATTCTATCTTCTGCAGCCTCTGCTGCTGATACCCAGGCAAACAGGGTCTGGAGTGGACCTCAAGCAAACTCCAACAGACCTACAGCTGAAGGCCCTGATTGTCAGAAGGAAAACTAACAAACAAAGGACACCCACACCAAAACCCCATCAGTACATCACCATCATCAAAGACCAGGGGCAGATAAAACCACAAAGATGGGGAAAAAGCAGTGCAGAAAAGCTGGAAATTCAAAAATCAGAGCGCATCTCCCTCTCCAAAGGAATGCAGCTCATCACCAGCAATGGAACAAAACTGGACGGAGAACGACTTTGACTAGTTGAGAGAAGGCTTCAGTCAATCAAACTTCTCAGAGCTAAAGGAGGAACTATGTAACCAGCACAAAGAAACTAAA
>NW_016810765.1:1493997-1599404 GCF_001698545.2 Rhinopithecus bieti
GGCACTATTCACAATAGCAAAGACTTGCAATCATCCCAAATGCCCATCAGTGACAGACTGGATTAAGAAAATGTGGCACATATACACCATGGAATACTATGCAGCCATAAAAAAGGATGAGTTCGTGTCCTTTGTAGGGACATGGATGCAGCTGGAAACCATCATTCTCAGCAAACTATCACAAGAACAGAAAACCAAACACTGCATGTTCTCACTCATAGGTGGGAATTGAACAATGAGATCACTTGGACACAGGAAAGGGAACATCACATACAGGGTCCTATTGTGGGGTAGGGAGGAGAGATAGCATTAGGAGATATACCTAATGTAAATGACGAGTTAATGGATGCAGCACACCAACATGGCACATTTATACGTATGTAACAAACCTGCATGTTGTGCACATGTACCCTAGAACTTAAAGTATTAAAAAAAAAAAAAAAAAAAAAAAAAACTCCTCACTGCACCAGCCATGAGCATTCGCCCCAGCAAGCACTGCACCTTTTACCTGCTAATGCTGGTTCATCTTTTACCTAGCACTTCACAACCGATTGAATAGCAGCTATGCTTGGGACCATTTAGGATGGTCCCAAAATCCCAACCACTGAGACCACTGTGAGAAAAGCCCTTTGTAACAACTTACCTTCTCTTTGTGTGAGTTTTATGCCAAGTATCTGCAGATGTGCAACTCTTCTGCCAGACAGTTCTGTAGGCCACGGACAGGATGGCCCCTCTGAAGGAATGTGCAGGTGATGACATTTCTTTCATCATTTTGGTATTTAAACATGACACTGTCTCCAGCAACAATGAAATGCACTCCTGATTGTTTATGGCATGGCTATAGGTGGAACGTGCTGTGAACGTCTGCACTATATTTTGCTCCATCAACTCTTGTTATCTGGGTTGATATAGGAAGAGAGATAACAAGAGTTGTGTGTCTTGTTGATATCACAAGAGTTGTGTGTTAGAGAGAGAACACAGCCACCCAGCGTTGAGCAGGCTGAAAATACTGCCACTGTCAAAATACTGCCTGTGGCATGCGGTTAAACGCACAGTGCTACGCCAGGAGTTGCTCAGTTTCAATATATCTGCTAGATCATTCCAACCAGCTTTCTTATATTCCCAGGCTCTGGCAATGCTACTGCCATTTCCTTACTCACTCCAGTTTAAGTCCATCAGCTTGACTCCTTTTTCGCCACTCATTTCCTGTATGCAGGCTGTCGTCATTTATCAGTAATAATAGCATTTATTCACCATTTACTATATTCCAGACAAACCCTGTGCTCAATGCCTTTAAATACTTTATCAAATTTAGTCATTACAACAACTTTCTGAGGTAGGGCTATTTTCATATTTTTTTGCAGCTATGGAAACCAGGGTTAGAAAAGTTAAGTAGCAAGCCTAAAACACCACACAGCTAGAAAGTGGCAGAGCTGGAATATGGATCTAGCTTTCCCAGCCACTTATGTACCATAGTCCCTCCTGTAGAGCATTAATGATCTTATCTGTCCCTCCTTTATGTGACACTTTGAAGTTTCCAAAGCATTGTCACAAAGTGTATCCTTTGATCCTCCGAGTGGAGCAGAGAACTAGGCAGGACATGTATCACTGTCATTTCCACAGAAGTGACTAAGCCCAACAGAGTTTCACCGACCTACTCAAAGCCATGCATCCACGCCTTGGACTCAGATCTTCTCTCTTTTCATTATTCCCATAAATATCATGCTTTTTGTTCAGAGAAGCTGATTCTGCTGTAATGACCAATGTATAAAATTTCATGGGAGGCCAGGTTTAGCCTACTACAAAGATATTTCAGATGGTTGAAGTTTTCCAAAAATGGAAGAGGAGGTAGTGAGTTCTTCCTTTTCAGTATTCATTCAAACACTGAGCAGTCACTGGCTAGGCTAGAAAATCATTGAGGGAATTCAACCCTGGGGGCAGGGTAAATAAAGGCAGCTAGAGTAGATGCGTTCTAAAGGTCATCTCTCCCTGAGATCTGATGGCTCAATTTTCTGGACACCACTCTGTCCTCACCATTTTGGTTGTAGTGGCTCTGCTCCCTCACCCTGGCTTACTGCAGCCATCTCCTGGTTGATTTTTCTGGACTTTGTCTTTCAATTCATTTAGTCTCCCTTGACCAGGGTGATCATCACCAAAGTTGTACCCAGCATAGACTTTATCTCTTTCTAAATCTTCAATGGCTCCCTTTGACTAGCCATACCCACTCGAAGCCCCTGTAATTGATGTTCTGTTATCTGTCCACATCCTCTATCCAAGGTCATTTTTTATTTCTCCCAAACTCGGTTTCTACTTCACTCAACCCAATCATTTACCTGCTCCCAGAGACATCAGACTTATTCTACCTTCACCCCTTTGCTTTGTCTCTCTCTGAAACATTCTCCACTTTCCCTCTTGCCCACTTAGCTACATCTTTTCTTTCATGCCTAAGGCAATCTCATTTTCAATTCAACAAACATTGAATGAATTCCTCACACTTAGGAACAATCTTTCACTCATACAGTGAGGCCACAGAGACCCCAAAATAAGCAAGAGATGGCCCTGTCCTCGGGGAAGAGTACAATCAGAACCAGCTGCTCTGGGCAAGCCTTAGATTTGAACACTTGATTCTACATCGGCTAGTTTTCTTGGCAGTTGATGTGAGCTGATTCTGTCTGTCCCACAAAGGGTAGAAAGTGAGCCTTCTTCCAACACCCCACGCACCATGCAAGAAAATGGTAGGCAAGCAAATAGTTTCAGGTTACATGATTGAGGAGTCTATGATTGCATGTTTGACTTTATCCCCACATTCACTCACACACACACGTGCATACACACACATATGTGTGTGCGTGCAGCCCACCAATGATTTGAATTTCTAGCATATTGGAAGGGAAGGTGGCATTTAAAGATAAAATCTCATCTCTACTACTTTCTTGGAAAAGGGGTATAGCAAAACTCTGGTTAAAAGAGAAGAGTCTGAAATCTGACTTCTTGATTTAAGTCCCAGCTCTGCCAACAGCTAGGTGACCTTAACAGGCCCCTTAATGTCTCATTGCCTCAACTTTCTCAACAACAACAAAATGCAGGTGTTGGGGTAATTTAACAAACAAGCAGTATACAATGTCTTTCTCCCAACAGGATCAAGTTACTTTAAGGATCAAGTAAGTTAGTATTTGTGCAGCACTCCGAACAATTCCTGGCTTGTGGTAATCATGAAATAAGTGTTAGATGTTCTTATTATTACTAATTCAGAAACCTTGGTCAGACTGCTTAAATTTCCTGAGCCTTGTTTTCCTCATCTGTAAGATGAGAATAATGCTCACCTCCATAAGCTGGCTCTGAGAATTAAGTGTGAAAATATTGAGAAAGCTTTTCTAGAAAATCTTCCCGTATCTTTGACCCAAGGCCTGGACTTACACTCCCCAAACAACACAACTACAACTTTCTCTTCTCCCTACTACTTTAGCCATTTTGCAAGTCTATCATTCATGCTACTGTAGTAAGCTGGTTGTTTTTATTCCATAGAAAATGCTGGCCTCTGACAAATTCATCTTTAGAAAATTATAACCTAAATGACACTAGACAATTGCATAACCCGAAGACTGTTCAAGTTCCCCAAGCCCACAGGCAGCTTTTCCACAGCCCATCCCTGCCCATTTTGGCAAACTGTGAACAGCAGAGAGAGGAATTGGCCCTCCCCAGGAAGATTTGGGGCCCGAGGCACATCATACCATGTAAAATCTGGTTAAGATAAATATCAAGAGCAGCCTTGAAAGCAAAAAAGAAGTCAAAGCAGGTCAGACAGCAGCCGGAGGGAGTTTGGGAAGGGGAGGAGGGCCTGAGTCACCAGCTCTGCCTGAGATGATCACTAGAATTGAGTTTCCAGGGAAAGGCAGGCTTCCTGAGCCGTGGATGCTAAGCCTGCCTGGTAGCTGCAGATGTAAGCCATGGGCTAGGTTTTGAAGGCCCAGGACCTCCCCTCCAAATGGGGTCCAGACTTGTTTCTCTGGTTGCTTGTTCTCTAGGGATGCTGCTAAAGAAGCCACCAAGGGGAAAGTGACTTACCTAGTTCAGGAAGGTCCAGTGGCCTCCAGGGGAGACGCTGAGTACCTACTTGCGGTGGGCTTGGTAATAATGGAGAGTGGAGGCCAGGTGCAGTGGCTCAAGCCTGTAATTCCACCACTTTGGGAGACCAAGGCAGGTGCGTGATCCTTCTCCATAAGGATCACCTGAGGTCAGGAGTTCACGACCAGCCGGATCAACACAGTGAAACTCGGTCCCTACTAAAAATACAAAAATTAGCTGGGGTGTGGTGGCACACACCTGTACTCCCAGCTACTCAGAGGCTGAGACAGGAGAATTGCTTGAACCTGGGAGGCAGGGGTTGCAATGAGCCAAGATCATGCCACTGCACTCCAGCCTGGGCGACAGAGGAAGACTCCATCTAAAAAAATAAAAACTAAAAATAATAATGGAGAGTGGAGTCAGACTTCAGGTGAGGAGGGTTTGAAGGCACTGCAAATCAGCTCTTCTGCCGGAGGGGCTGAATTGTTCTAGAGGCCACGTAGACTTTCTAGAGCTGCAATGTTTGTTTCTAGCAAAGTCAGAGGTTTTTTGCAAGCTCCTCCTCTGTTCTCTACATGTCTCCACAGGACCTCTCTGTAGGACTAGGCTGAGAAGGCAAGTTCTCAGGTCCATATGGTAGAGGGGGACAGAGGCTACAATATCACTGGTGGAACCAGGCTCTCTATGGCATAGATGGGGTAGAGGGAGGCATGTAGAGCCTTGAAAGGAGATATCAAGGCATTCAGGAAAGGAAAAAAGAGCAAGAATGCATTGAGTCATACCACTCTGAAATGTTTTGATGAGTCAAACATCCTCTCATGATGTTATTAATGTCAAAGAAACAATTCCTTGGGTTTATATTGAGGTTGCACAAGTTAGCTCACAACCAATTCCTGACCACTGTGCTAAGAGCTGGGTGAAGATCAGTGAATGTCACAACGTTATGTTACTCTCAAGAGCTTTCTCCATGAGGCAACAAGAGGAATAATATTAAGCAATAGAGGAATAGCTGAGCTGCCTTTCTGTCCAATATTGGTTTACAGTGCCCACAATTTTTTAGCAAGTGGATCCTTCTAGAACTGTGGATTTAGCATTGGGGGTCAAAGGGAAGTTGGCTGCCATTTCCTGAATAGAACTTTGGTGCCAAACAGAACCATGCCTGGTTGACTTCTTAAAGGTAATACAATGGTTAATAAAATTGGAGTCTGTTTTCTTAAGAAGTCCTTGAACAGTCGTGGAGAAAAATCCTTTTGAGATATTTTGTGTATACTTACTATGCATTTCTTTTTTTGGTTTTTGAGATGGAGTCTCGCTCTGTCACCCAGGCTGGAGTGCAATGGTGCAATTTTGGCTCACTGCAACCTCCGCCTCCTGAGTTCAAGCAATTCTCCCGCCTCAGCCTCCTGAGTAGCTGGGACTACAGGCATGTGCCACCACTCCTGGCCAATTTCTTGTATTTAGTAGAGATGGAGTTTCACCATGTTGACCAGGCTGGTCTCAAACTCCTGACCTCAGGTGATCTACCCGCCTCAGCCTCCCAAAGCGCTGGGGTTACAGACGTGAACCACCATGCCCAGCCATTACTATGCACTTCTAAATCAACCACAGTATGAGAAGGAATAATATTACTTGATATCAGGCAGGAGACAAACAGGGAACTAACAAAGTTTGGAGCAACTGATCTCATTTTATGAAGCTGAAGAAAGATTAAGTACATGATTCAAAGCCACCACACAACAGAAGTGAGTTGAGCATTGAGTGTTTCTAACGATGTCCCTGGTGTTTGCTCTCTGGTGTTGCTTATCTGAGGGACCGAGTTTTACTCACTGGAGTAGCAACAGCTGGATGTTGTTGAGTGCTTACTAGGGTGCCAGTACGTTTCAAAGCACATTTCATGGGTTAACTAATTTAATCCATCTGGCCATTTTCTTAGCTGTGATTATCACCATTTTACAGATGAGCTGACTGAGGCTCAGAGAGGTTATAGAACTTGCCCAAGGTTACAGAGCTAGCCAAGGCAGGGCTGAGGTTCACATCTAGGACACCTGGTTCCAGATAGAGGCACTTCACCAGTCTCCCACCTCTTGGGGGAAAGCATGCTTCCAAGTGGGCAGAAGACAGCTCATTGTCATCTGAGCACACAGCGGGAATGAGAGGAATCTCAAAAAGGAGAAAGAGCCATCCTCTCCACTGTGGAACCAGTGAGGTTCTAGTCCTGGATTCCACACTCTGGACAGCCTCAAGTTCTGATAGGATGCAAACCACGGGGAAGGACGCTGGTAGGCAAGGAAACACCTGAGCTCTCTGACACCTGGATCTGGAAGCCTCCTGCCCCTCCACACCACATTCCCCACCCCCATCCATACACATGCTGCTGCCCTCACTTCCATTCTCACCTGTTTATGTGCTCCACCTCAATGAGGTGGAGAGGACTGTACAATTTGTCCCGATACCTGCCAAGTAGGGGAGCCCCCACCACTCAGTGAAGAAGCAGGTACAGCCCAAGTGCAGTGACCAGTCCATAGGGGACCAAGGATTCCAAGTTCTGAAACTGACTTGATGAGACTCTGCTGGGGAAAAGCCCCATCTGATGGAGATTCACGTATTTCTGACCGACTTTGACCTCAGCATCCTAAGAAGGGCACAACCATGGCTCTGGAATTTTCCACAGCACAGTGCAGGAAAAGCTGGCTTTGTTCTGGTATAGGGAGGCTGTCTCCAGGGGATGCTAATAATAAAAAAAGAACGTGTGTAGGTTGCATCCGCAGCCCAATTGCTTTGCGAGATCATTGTGCTCGGTCCAGAGGGTCATTAATTTTAGCTGCCTCATTGCCACCCACATATGCAGCCAATACATTCCTTGGGGAAGGAGAAAAAGCACAATTTGGGATCCAGTCTCACCAGGGTTTAGATGATGTTCACACAGGGTTAACATTCTGGTGCTTAAATTCCTTGTTTGATCAAATGGAGCTGAGACCACTTTGTACCCTACATTATTATCTGAGATTTAATGAGATAACACAATTAAAGAAACAGAATCATAACTAACCTCTGTCATCCATTCTTCTGGTGCTGTAGGTCTGTTTTCTCATTTGATTCCCCACCACATCCTATGAGAGAGAGAGAGTATTATCCACATTTTACAGAAGAGAAATATCTGGGAAATATGTGATTTGATTAATTTCATACAGCTGGAGAAGGAAGTGACCCCAAAATGTAACCCAGGACGGGATGACTCCAAAATGTATGCCCTTACCCAATGTAGTTCTTCTTACGATGCTGACATGCAGTAGGCACGGAGCAAACCTTGATTCCCTTCTTTATTTCCACACTTAGTCTTTTTGAAAGCACAATCTGGTCACTCCCAAAAAATCATTGGGCAGCCCGACTAATCAAATGCTTCCTCAGTCACCAAGGGACAGAGGCATCCTGGGTGCCGCATCCCATACAGACCTGTCACTGGGCAAACCTGCGGATCTCTCAGACAGTGTTAATGAGGACCGGTGAGAGACTAAACTGTCAGTTACAAAGCTGCGACCAGCTACTATGCAGCTAGAGCCCCAGGCCTTGGCATCCAGCTCCTCCTCTTTCCAGGGGCTTCTCTTTTCTCTTGATTAGAGATTTGGCTGAAATGTTTGAGCACTTGAAGTCAGGGCATAAAGAAAGAGGAAAGGAGTGTGGGAGAGGCATGATGAGCCAGCACTTTCTATGTGTTGATGCAGAGAAAGAGAAAGGGTAATTTGAGGATGTTCCTTCCCATGGGGCAATGGAGCAGAGAAAGTCACACTGCGGCGGTATTTCAAGGGGTTTAAGAGAAGTTATAAAAGCCATGAGGGAGGTTCATTGGGTTGCTAAAGAAAGAGGATAACAAGTCTCATCCATGTGTCCGTGTTTGAGGACTTAAAAGCTGTAACAAGGAACATTTGATGGTATCAAGCTCTGTGGGAAGGACTTGGGGCTTTAACTCTTGGTGCACTAGCACCTTTATGTAGTCCAGAAAGTCAGGAAGGCTCCGTGGGCCACGCTCCTGAAAATTTCACCTGCCATCTTCATCACTCCAAAGAGAAAGGAAAAGGCACATCCCTAAAGGCCTGGCAGTGTCGTGCTCACTCATGGGAAGTGCTCTCCCAGCCCTCAGTCCTTTCAAGTCATTCACTTTCTCAGTAAGCATCTCCCAAGGGCGACTTGCATCAGGTTGTTGGCGCTGCTTTCCGAAAGATAAATAAGTTATTCTGTCAAATTATGCTCACTTATTTCTGTCAACATGTATGTAAACTTAGATATCGCCTCCCTGTGAATGCATCAGATACTGTACTGCTCTCCCCACTAGGGTGGGCCCTCTGCAGCCACAAATAGAGGAGACAGTTGGGGATAAAATCATAACTCTGATGAACAGAGAGACTGAGTGCACTAGCAAACCTGTAGAAATTCTAGGCTCACAGGAATAGCAAAAGACAGCCCACTAAATAAAGAGACTGTCAAGAAGCGTTTCACACCTAACATGAGCAGTCAATGGATTCCCATCCACCAACAACGTCTTTCACGATTTTCCTCATCCACAGGTTCAATGAGAAGCTTTGTAAATTTATTTTTTGTTTAATTGCAGACAATAATCACTCTCAGGGCTGGGCGTGGTGGCTCACGCCTGTAATCCCAGCACTTTGGGAGGCTGAGGTGGGCAGATCACCTGAGGTCAGGAGTTCAAGACCAGCCTGACCAACATGGTGAAACCCTGTCTCCACTAAAAACACAAAAATCAGCTGGGCGTGGTAGTCCAGCTACTCTGGAAGCTGAGCAAGGAGAATGGCTTGAACATGGGAGACAGAGGTTGCAGTGAGCTGAGAATACGCCACTGCACTCCAGCCTGGGTGACCGAGTAAGACTCTGTCTCAAAAAAAAAAAAAAATCACACTCAGCCCTTTTACCTCCACCCTACCTCCAGACCTCACCCCTTGGGTCTGGTCTTGCAACCAGCTGTTTAGAAACTTAAAAAAAAATGACACATAAAAATTGTGTGCATTTATGGTGTACAGCAAAATGTTTTGAAATATGTATGCATTATGGAATGGCTAAATTGAGTTAATATATGCATTACCTCACATACTTATTTTTTGTGCATGATGAGAACACTTAAAATCTACTCTTAGTGATTTTCAAGTACATGATACATTGTTATCAACTCTAGTCACAATAAATCTCTTGAACTTATCCCTCCTGTCTAACTGAAATGTATCCTTTGACCAAAATCCCCCCAGTCTTCCCCACCACCACAGAGAGCTGTTACCATAATTGTGGTTGTAAGCTATTGCTGGGGAGCCAGTGTATTTTTTTTTTTAACAGAATTAAACAACACAGAAAATCCCTGTCCAGACCCTCAACCAAGTTAATTCATTCAAAAAAATATTTCTGAGTTCCTCTTAGGAACTTACAGCCTAATGGGCAAAACAAACTGCTTGTAAAATCTCAGTTTACTTGATACATGGAATTGCCTTTTAAAGAATGGTGGCCATTTTAACAGAGAAAACAAATTTGGAGGGTATAATCAATCGTTGAGTAAATCTGCTTTGTGTAACATGCCTGCTCAAAATTTGTTTGTTTCATAGTAAATTCCTTTCTGATGCCCTTACCTCATCAAGTGGTTGAGATGAGGCATGTACTCGGTTCTTCCTTTTTATAAATAGCAAAGCTACTTGGAACACTAAAGGGGGAAATGAATCCATACCAGCAAATATCGTAGAAAGAGCATGGGCTCAGTCTCAGACACACCTGGGTCACAGCCCAACTCTGCCACTTACCTAGTTGAATGAACTTATGCAAGATTTTTTTATCTCCCTGAGCCTCAGTTTCTTGTTTATAAAAGAGGTTGTTGTCTGGATTAAGTATTACATAGAACAGCACTTTAATACAGTAGGCGTCCATGAATAGGAGCTTGTATGATTACTACCTTGCCACTACATTCAGGTGTGTTGGCCAAGACTTCACTTTGGATACACTTTTTTAACTGCTTGACTGTGGTCAAGGGCCACATGACAGTGGAAACTAGAAAGATCAACTCTTAATTCTGCCCTTTGAACAATGTGTAGGCTGAAGGAAACTAAATATTTGTGTGTGTGTTGGAGCCACAATTTACGATCCATCCTTTTTGCAGGCGTGCCAACCCATGAGGTTGCCAGAGTAGCATTTCAGAGCATCTGCACAAACCCCACAGATCAATGCCAATGCCTGCCTGAGAATGAAAAATAAATGGGACCAGGAAGGATAAGTCTTGTCAGTCAAAGAAAGAATATGCAGGAAGGACAAGGGCAAGTTGTCCTTGAGAGAATGGGATAGAGAAGAGATTTCCTCCAGACACCTCCAGGGTAGAGATGTAGAACCCTCCTTCTAGCTGCCTAATGTTCATTCTGTCTTTAGTGCATCCTTGAGGAAAGGAAGAAGACAGAGTTTTCCATCTGCCAGATGTCTCCCTTATCCTGAGTTTTATTCGTATATCAATTTATTTCCATTATCACAGGAGGTCTCCCAAGCTTCACTCCAACAGATGCTTCCCAAGATGGTGGATTGGTTGATACCCTTTGGACCCATCCCCAAAAGACAGGCAATACTGATTTTTTTTGACTAAAATAAAGTATTGGCCTGCTAAGCCAAAATCTGTTTGTGTAGACTTTAAAATAAAAAGTGGTAGCATATTCATAACATATATTTACCATTTTAACTATTTTTAGTGTGTAGTTCTGTGGCATTAAGTGCATTCACATTGTTGTGCAACCATTACCATCATCCATCTCCAGACCTTCATCATCTTCTGCCACTGAAACTCTGTACCCATTAAATAACTCCTTCTTTCCGCCTATCCTTAGGCCCTGGAAACTACAATTCTACTTTGTCTCTATCACTTTTACTACTCTAGATACCTCACCTAAGTGAAATAATACAATATTTGTGCTTTTGTGACTGGCTTATTTCACTTAGCATGGGGTCTTCAAGGTTCAACCATGTTATAGAGTTTGTCGGAATTTCTGTCCTTTTTAAGGTCAAATGATTGTGTTGACTTAAAGATGCTGCAGTCTCAGTTGATGGCCTCATAGTTTGAGTCTTGCTATAAAACTTCATGCTTAACAAGGCTTTGAAAACCAACTTATTTCATTAGTACATAAGTAGCTGAAAGTGTTGCTGCATATTTATTGTAGCTGGTGAAAAAAACATAGACGTTTTAAATAAAAATTATCTTCACAGAATGGTATCTTAAGTTGGAAACTATATGTTGGCATCCTTGCAAAGAGATAGTACTATTTGATTAACACTTGTGATTGTAGAATCGTTCATACTCTATGATTTCTGGCATCTGAGTGACAAGGCACATAAATAGGCCTCACAGGGAGGTCTACAGATAATTTCATACCCCAAGGTTACTCACTGAAATAACCAGATCAAAAATCAAGCAACTGAATTCTCATCAAATTCCTCCTACCCTCTCTTACTAATCATCTTGCTAAAAAGTTTTTAAACTCGCATCATAAACTATCAGATTTATGTGTTGATTAGTTTATTCAGTGGACATATTTATTTGCTAGAATTCTCTAAGTTAGCTGTAATCAATAAAGAAATATTATGAGGTATAAAAGAAAGTATAGCATTTGTTCAGGAGAAATGAGGCTCTTCTGGCCATGTAAACCTTAAAAATGATTACTTCAATCATATTTTGTAACTGTGGGTGTTGTGATACACGTTCACTTATTCTGGAAGACTTTATAACGTTTGCTTAGAATCTGGACTTGTTGACAGTATTCTACAGTGTTATCAAGAGACGGAATAAGCACAGTAAGCCACTCGTAACTTTTAAAATTTATAAGTATTAATTTTTAAGCTGTGTCTTCAACTTTTAAGGTAGCATTCCTCTCCAAGTGACTACACTTCCTCAATGTCCTTTGAACCATTATAGCATAGGATGAGAAAGGAACTAAAGGGGGAATGGAACATTTTGATCACAGGAGAAAATGATCTGGAAATCATAACAACAGATGAAGATGCCAGAAAGAAGAGCTTGTAGGATGAGGTGGAAAACAAAATACTGGCCCCTGAAGGCTCTGTTAAAAGTGACTTTTTGTAAGAATTTTGTATATCATGCCTGTCATAAACATTCAGCTTCATTGTGCAATGAAGACAGATGACAAGAATTTGCTGCTCCAACAACCAAAAAAAAAAAAAAAAAAAAAAAAAGCAACTTCTCTGTGTCCTTGGAACCTGGTTTCTTCTGTTCCAAACACGCAGTAAAAACTTGTGCCTGTAAGAGCTGGGGGCAGTTGTTTATGTAACTATTTGAACATCTACATAAATATGAGCATGGGAGAAGCTTCCTCTATTGTCATCAGCTGTTCTAATGTGAAGAGGCATGCAGACTTGAGAGACATGCACAGTGTAGCTGTCTTACACTGACTCTCTTTACATAAGCTTCAAGGTCATGAAGTTTTCACCATTTTGTTTCCAAATAGTAGGAGGAAAAAACAAGTTTTACGAGTACCTTATCAGGGTGGGGAAAGGGCTGGGGAAGGTTTTAGGTTAGCAGAAAACTTCTGTAGATCAGACAAGGATGGGAGTTTTGAGGAAGAGATTAAAGACAGAGGAACTGGTGGAGAAATATCCTGAGGAAAGAAGATTATAACAGTAGATGGGGAATTGACAATAGCCAGGAAGAGAGGCAGACCTTTCTTGGAGACAGAAGATAAGTAAAAAGCCAAGGAGGAAACAGAGATGACTTTTGACATTGAAAAAAAAAAAAAAGCCAAGGGAACTCAGACATCTTATTGCAAATGAAAAGGTGTCTCCTTTTGCAGAAGAATGGGTGGAACTTGGTTTTTGGGTGGCTTGGCCTACCCCAAGTGGGGAACGCAAGGTGGACATTGGAAGAAGAAGTGATGTCTCCTTTTGCAGAAGAATGGGTGGAACTTGGGCTTTGGGATGGCTTGGCCTACCCCAAGTGGGGGAGGCAAGGTAGAGATTGGAAGAGATGAATGAAGGGATAATCACGCAGTGATAGGGAGTCACCTGGGATGATGTAGACTCATAGTGGGACATAAGAACCTGTGCTTGGAGGATGTATTTAAAATCTAGGAGACGGGGTAATCTTTTGTGGTCATTATATCTAAGGCAGCACATTGTGAGTGCCAATAGAGGCCACTATAGTTGAGTAGATTGAGGACATGCAAAGCCAGGGTATTAAAGCCACCTACTGGTTTATGGAAGCCAATGAGAAGGCAAACAAGAGATACAGAAGAGAATTCAAAATTTTCACTGTTATATCTTAATAACCCTCAACTAACCTAACGATGCCTCATCTGTGTGATAAAAACTTTGGGCCGGCGCGGTGCTCAAAGCCTGAATCCCAGGCACTTTGGAGGCCGAGACGGGCGGATCACCGAGGTCAGGAGATCGAGACCATCCCTGGCGCTAACACTGGTGAAACCCCGTCCTCTACTAAAATACCAAAAACTAGGCGGCGACGTGGCGGGCGCCTGTAGTCCAGCCTACTTGGGAGCGCTGAGGCAGGAAGAATGGCGGTGAACCCGGGAGGCGGAGCTTGCAGTGAGCTGAGATTGGCACTGCACTCCAGCCTGGCGACAGAGCGAGACTCCGTCTCAAAAAAAAAAAAAAAAAAAAAAAAAAAAAAAAAAAAAAAACAACTTTGCGGCCGGACATGATATACTTTCGAACCTTCTAAGTAGCATTTACCTTAGCAGGAAGATGGTTTTAGTTTAAATCCTATCCTAGCTTGGATCTGATACATCATGAAATGAGGGTAGATGAATATGAGGAGGGTGAAGGAACAAACCCTGTGGTCCATTCCTATAGGACGATCGTCAGGCAAAGTACATTGTCTTTGCCTCTGGTCTAGCAGAGTCCTGGGTACACCTTCCATGTTTTGTTTCAATCTGGCCTGAGGAAGTATGATTTACTTTATCTTCTGGATCCCTTGGCTGTAATTGGGTTATAACTATCTCTTTATAAATATTCTCATAAATCTTTGAGGAAACCATGAGCAGGGTCTTTTTAAATTTGTACATCCCCTACATTCCCTTAGTTGCTGGCATGTATGTAGTGTTAAACAATATATCCTCACGGTGCAAACCCCGTTTTACTAAAAATACAAAAAACTAGACGGCGCGAGGGTGGGGGCACCTTATAGTCCCAGCTACTCGGGCAGCTGAGACAGGAGAATGGCGTAAACCTGGTAGGCGGAGCTTGCAGTGAGTGAGATCCCAGCCACTGCAACTCCAGCTGGGGGACAGAGTGAGACTCCGTCTTCAAAAAAAAAAAAAAAAAAAAATAATATATATTATATTATATCTCCATAAATGACATGAACTAGATAAGTTGTGCTCTCTAAGAGTCTACATTTCTCTAGGTAGGGTTTTAAGCTTCTATGAACCTCCTCCATTCTTGTTCCACTCAGCATATTTTTTTGAAAGATACATAGATATCATCTAACTGTAAACACAAATTGTTTGCACTGGTCCCTGTAGGCAAGGTCTACTTCTTCCCACCAAGCCTGCCCTGGGTCCTCTGCTCTTAATTTTGCTGGTACCTGGACTGATAATCACCTTGCCCAATTGATTGTGCCTCCTACAACAACAGTGGAAGCCATAAATAAGAGGTGAAGTGGAGGAGCCTGGATAAATATAAAGAAGGCTGCATAACTATGATAATGCCTGTAGTAAGTGACACAGACTCAACTTGAAATCACCACTCCTGCTAGATGGAGGTCACAGCTTTTTTCTGTCTTGGGACTACTGGTTACCAAGAATGTAACCAGTCCAGTCAACGCCTTTGCGTGAGTTAATAAAAGGTGTCCCTCTACAGAGGCAGAGGCAGCCTACACCAGAGTGCCTGGCATGGTGAAGCAAATGGGCTGAATGTCAGCCTCCACTGGACCATTTGGGTGGGTAGGCACCTTGTGCAGTGAACAACCTGCATACCTGTATTCTTTGCCCCTGCTAGTTATGCACTCTTTTGGGCATAGGTCTCCTGGGAAGTTTTCTACTCAGTCCTGAAGTGAGAATCACAGTCCCAGTCCCATTCTAAAAATTGTATGTAAGTTTCCCAGTCCAAATTGTACCTTGGTAACAATGAGGAGATATAGAGAAACAGAGCCCGGGGTGTGCAGGGTGTGCTGTGATTACATGTTTGCATCACTTTGAACATGCGCTTTTCCCTTCAGTTAACAAAACGAATAGAATAACTCTACATGAAAGGCTTTTTCTGCTACATAAAGGCAGACTCTAATTGTCTCTTCACATTCATCTTTGGGGTTTAGTGCTAGCAAGTATAAAATTTACATATATAAGATTTACTTACATGCTAGCTGTACCAGTCTAATGAAGTGATGTGGGTGGAGGAGAGGGGGAGAAAGAAGGATGAATTTCCTTCATTTCCTCACCAGTCAAGTCTGGGTTTCCAGGACTCTTTTCAATGCAACTGTGCTAAATCAGGCAATGAGTCTTGGCGTTTCAGTAAGACAACTTGATTAAACCCTGGGCGGATCCTGCTATCTCACCCCACCAGCTGGATCTCAGATTGACAGTGTTCAGACATGGCTTATGGGGGCTGTCAGAGTTGGAGGGGGTTGAGGTCCAGTGGAGGTTGTGTCTCTGCCAAAATCTGAAACCATATTTTCTGAGCATGACCAGTTTCTAAACCAGAAAAAGTGGCTCTGTGGATCTGACCAAAGAAGCCTGTCAATTTTTTTTTTTAAGACAATAGCAGGTTAGGATGAGTGCAATGAGGGTTGGATTCAGTGAGTAGAGGCCCATCTTTAAATCCATGAGATTTACTTTCCATGAGACTGGCCCCCCTTTGCCACCTTTGCTGTGGGAGTAATTTCTTAAAA
Organism: Rhinopithecus bieti; assembly: GCF_001698545.2. Classification (NCBI taxonomy): domain Eukaryota; kingdom Metazoa; phylum Chordata; class Mammalia; order Primates; family Cercopithecidae; genus Rhinopithecus; species Rhinopithecus bieti. The sequence continues at coordinate 1,509,944 of NW_016810765.1, forward strand.
TGTTTCCAAGAAACTTGTGAGGCTGGATTTGCTTCCGTTGCAGGGCCCCACATGTGTTTTCCCTTGGGAAAGATAAAGTTTCCAATTAAGGGAAGAATTCCCTGGCTATTTCTTCACTATTACTCTTTCAGAGTGAGATATAGCTTACAATTGCCCAACATCAGCCAAGACTCAGCACCCATTCTTGACCAGTAACCACGATTCCCGCACCTCTACCCCATGGGGTGGTAAGACAAGATCTAGGTGGGTCCTGCTCATTGCTTGACTTGAACCAAAACTATAGGGCCCTCTGTGGACCAGGAGACCTCAGCTTTTAATGGGAAAGTCAGTAGGAGTTCAGTAAAGGGGTCTGGTGGGAAGCCCCGCTTGGCCTTCCCTACTTATAAAATCTGTAACACATGTTGACTAGATTCAGAAATATGTCATTGCCTCATAACTTTTTGAGGTTCCAACTTCTGGGGCCCCCAGGAGAGGAACAGTTGTTATGATAAGATCAGGATTTGGGACTAGCAGCTGAAGCCATTCAAGGCCTCTCCTCTCTGTGTTGTCTGCATTGCTTTCAGGCAGCCACAGAGATCTGGCTGCTCTCAGACTGACAGCCCAGGCAGCCTTGCCATGTAGAAATGAAGTAAACAACTAGATTTTGTTCCCCAGGAGAATACGTTGATGACCATGGCCACTGCCAGACCTGTGAGGCCTCATGTGCCAAGTGCCGGGGACCAACCCAGGAAGACTGCACTACCTGCCCCATGACAAGGTAAGTGGCTTCTCAGGACCTCCCGGTGGTGTGAGCTCATGGATTGCAGGGTGGAGAGAGGAGGTGCTCACCACCTTAGCGGCACCCCACAGGCCTGCAGTGAGAAAGAACCAAACTCCTTCCCACTCCACAGATATTCTCCTTGGTCTGGGCACAGCCCAGCTCTGTAGTATCCTCTCCCCATGACGCCCAGTCCCCACCACAAGGACCAGTTCCCTGGACATGGAACAGATTTCCTCACCAATGAATAGGGTGCCTTTGATGCCACTTTTGATGCCTGAAATCTCATCCTTTTCTGCACACCCATTCCTCAATCATCATTTCCATCTGCTGGTCAAATACCTACTTATTTCTGAGTCAGTTCAAAAGTGAACTGTTCTTTTTTTTTTTTTTTTTTTTTTTTTTTTTCCTGAGACAGAGTCTCACTCTGTCACCCAAGTTGGAATGCAGTGGCATGATCTCTGCTCACTGCAACCTCCAACTCCCGGGTTGAAGCAATTCTCCTATCTCAGCCTCCCTAGTAGCTGGGATTAGGCACCCGCCACCATGCCTGGCTAATTTTTGTATTTTTAGTAGATACGGGTTTCACCATGTTGGCCAGGCTGGTCTTGACCTCCTGACCTCAGGTGATCCACCCACCTCGGCCTCCCAGAGTGCTGGGATTACAAGGGGCGAACTGTTCTTAAAGGCATTTCTGACCTCTTCTCAGTAAAATTAATCTCTTCCCAGCAAAATTAACCATTTTCTGTCTCTTTGCTCTCTATAAGCTTCCATAAGAGCACCTGTAGCCTTTGAAGGTTTTCATTTACAAAGCTATCTCTTCATCAGACTGTAAGCCACTTGAGATACTCATCTTTGATCTCTAGTACCTACCACAGTTCTGGGATAATAGTAGACACTTAATGATGTTTGCTAACTGAGTTAATGAGGGAGTAGCAAGTATGCAAATGGAATAAGCATGTTTGCTAATACACTGGGAATTTCTAATAAAGAAAGTTGGAGGCCTGTTGTATTTTCATTCAATGCTCCTCTGAGCCTAGCACTGAATATTTGTTGGGTGCTGAGTGTTTCAGTGAATGGCCTCATCACTGCCCTTCCCAATGCAAAGGAAGTAGGTCTCTTGCAGGCAAGGGTGATGAGGCTGCTCCAGTGGCAGGCACTTAGCATCTCTGGGATGGACATGCCCTCTGCTTTGCATAATGGTCATTTTGTCCTACTTCTGCAGGACTGTAATATTCTTGCAAGCAGATGCTCCGATGTGTTTGTTCCTTTATTCCCCATAGTGATCAACATATAACAATTCAATAAATGTGTTTTATTGAACTTGATGAAGTATGTAATCAATATCATAGGTTTGGCTCTCCAAATAGCTCCCTCAGAAAGAGGAAGGAAGAAAGGAAAGAATGAATAAGAGAAGGAAAAGAGGAAAGAAGGAAGGAGAAAGGACTGAAGAAGACACAAAGGAACAGTTTCAAGAATTTTTAATGCTAACAATGAGCATATTTTTCCAAGTGTCTCTTTAAAATAACTCTGCCTCTAAATATTGAATTTGCTTTAAAAAAGCATCAGGACTTACTCTAAGATACAGGTAGCATTCTCAAAATGAGGTTCTGTTTTTTTCTCCAATTCCCCACCGTACCAACAATCAAATTCCAATGCATGTGTGGATGTCTTTTGAACTAGGAGAATATTTGAACATTTGTTTAATAAGGCAGCCACCAGCCTTCCTTTACAATTTTATGAACCACTGGGTTTAGCTCCTTAAAGACAATTAAAAACCTGGAGAAACCAAGTGCCCTCTTTGCCACTGTATTTAACATGCAAAGCTCTGTGATGCTGGGGTCCTTATTGCCCAAACTAATTTCTCTGCCCCGTCCTGAAGGAGTTACAGAGTCAGTGAACTAATTAAAAACATTTCACAGTTATCTCTGTTCTGACCCATGCTCAAACATTTTATTTGATCTATTTCTACGAATTCAGACCAAAAAATCTTCTTACTAGATTTCATTCTTTTAGAATATTAAAGCACCAAGAAATTACACTAAGTGCCATTGTAATGGCTTTAATTAGACCAAGTCAACAATCAGCAAAGAGGACAAGCTAACCCTGACATGCCATCTCTTTCATTACAGTTCATGTCACACACACATCCTGGGGCCTTCTGGAATACTCAGCGCTGATGTTAAGATCATCTCTGCCCAGCTGTTTAGCACTTGATTCCACTGCATTCTCCCTTTCTTTCAGGCCTGTTCGGTCTGGAATGGTTCACTTCCTATGAAAAGGTCAAGAGCTGGCATGAGCTGGGGGGAGAAGCTCTTCCCCTGCAGAGATGAGCTTGCCTGGGCATCTCAGGAATCCATGGATCGGATGCCTGGTGGTCCCAGAGATGCCTTGAGTTGGCTTTAAGGAAAATTTTCATCAGCCCCATTTTCTACTTTTATAGAGCAAAATATCTATTCTCTTCTACTACAGAAAATTCATTGGTGTCTGTTGAAAACTGTGGCCATTTGTAATGGGATTTTTCTTCAAGTTTCTTAGCAATATTTTGGAGGGAGTTTGGAGAATGTGGGGTGGGTCATGGTGACATAATTCAGTGCCTTCACTTAAGCATAACTGTCTTCCCTATCTTTCTATCTTTAGAAATAATCATCCTCTTACAAAAACTGGAGATGTCACCTATGCTTTTGTTAGGGTGGACATGGAGGGAATGGTTTCAAGCATGATTATGTGATTGATATGTTCCTAAAATCAAGTCAAAAAGACAGCCCCTTCCCTATTAAACATGGAAGGGTTCTATTTCTGCTTCTTCTCCTGTTTCTGAGTGGTTTTTAGTGGTTCCCATTAATCAGAGATCACTTGTCCCAAAACAAATGATTTCCCCCCCAAGCCAATCTGTCATCTCATCTTATGAAACATGGGTCCCCAAACTCCAGGCCATGAACTGGTATTGGTTCATGGCCTATTAGGAGCTGGGCTGCACAGCAGCAGGTGAGCAGCAGGTGAGCAAGTGAAGCCTTGTCTATATTTATAGCCACTCCCCATTGCTCACATTGCTGCCTGAGCTCAACCTCCTGTCACATGAGCAGCAGCATTAGATTCTCACAGGAGTGTGAACCATATTGTGCACTGCACATGTGAGGAACCTAGGTTGCACACTCATTATGAGAATCTAATGCCTGATGATCTGTCACTGCCTCCCATCACTCCCTAGATGTTTTCTAGTTGCAGGAAAACAAGCTCAGGGCTCCCACTGATTCTACATTATGGTGAGTTGCATAATTATTTCATTATATATCACAATGTAATAATAATAGAAATGAAGTGCCCAATAAATATAATGCACTTGAATCATCCCAAAACCATCCTCTACATCCCCATTTGTAGAAAAATTGCCTTCCACGAAACTAGTCTGTACTAGATTGTTCTCATGCTGCTATGAAGAAATACCTGAGACTGGGTAATTTATAAAGAAAAGAGGTTTAATTGGCTCATAGTTCTGCATGGCTGGGAAGGTCTCAGAAATCTTACAATCATGACAGAAGGCGAAGGGGAAGAAAGGCTCCTTCTTCACAGGGTGGCAGGAAGGAGAAGTACTGAGCAAACGGGGAAAATCCCCTTATAAAACCATGAGATCTCGTGAGAACTTAGTCACTATCACGAGAACAGCATGAGGAAAACCGCTCCCATGATTCAGTTACGTCCCACTGGGTCCCTCCCATGACTTGAGATTATGAGAACTACAATTCAAGATGAGATTTTGGGTGGGGACACAGCCAAACCAAATCACAGTCCCTACTGCCAAAAAGGCTGGGGACCACTGCTCTAAGAGATAAAATGATGATGTACTTCATATCCCTTTCTCAATTGATTTTAGCAAGAAAATAAACCCCCAGAATAAACTTGCCCTATTCTCCTTTTCAGCAGAACATCGAATAGCTTCCTTGCTTAAAATCCTCAGAAAGCTCTTCCATGGTTTTTCTTATGGAAAGATTTTGGTTTTGTTTGTTTGTTTGTTCATTTTAAACTAGCCACATCCAGACTATTCCTTGAAAAGTCTTCTGGCTCAGTAACTGGTGCCAGGGTGGGGCTGGGATATTCCCCCTTTGGCATTAGCGCCATCCGCTAAAAATCTAGGCTGGGAGCACAGGCATCTCATTCTATGCCATGGTGCAGGGGATCTGTTTTGACATGGACAGCCAGATGCGTGTCAGTGTCTGTTTAGGACTGGGACTCACGCTTTGCAGAGGGCCAGAAGGATTGTTTATTCAGTGGTGCTGGGGATGGTTAACAGAACATGAGGGCCTGGAAATCCAAGACAGAGGTGGACTTCTGTCTCAGGTTGTTGGCTTGAACCCCATTCTGCCTCCAAACAGATGCAAATGACACAGACTTTCAGTGTGTGGGAATGAATGAGATGGAAGACTGCAGGTGACATACTATTCAGGATGCCTTGCCCCACCCAACTTTCCTCTAAACCTGGGATTGAAATGGCCCACCCCTCAGTTCAGGGTTGGTTCTAGCTCTGGAAACAGTGAACTTTAAACAAGCCAGTGCCAATACAGGAACAAGTTGCTTGAGGCCTACAGCTGACCTTTCATGTGGTGTCCAGCTTAAGTGGAGAGGAGTAGTAGAGAGAAAAAGACATCTTTCCCTGTCTTCGTAGGCCCACTCAGATGTCCCAGGCCTGGATGGCAGCATTATGCTCACGGGAGCACGTGTATGCTATGTGCTCAGTGAACCTCACAACTGATACAATAACTGTCATTCTAAGGGAGTGTAAGAGATGCCAATTTGATGTCACCTGTATTACATAGGAATCATTTAGCGAATTCCACAGTAATCCAGACTGTCACTGAGCAGCGGATCTCGAAGACTGCTCACCAGACCAGCAGCACTGGCATCATCTAGAATGTCAGAAATGCAAATTCTCAGCTGCCTCCCCTTAAGACCCACTAAATTAGGAACTCTGGGTGTGCAGCCCCCAGCTCATTTCATCTATTCATATTACCTATCTGACTCTTGCATTTGATAAACATTTTGTATTTTTCTGAACAGAACACTTGGATACAATTTACTTAATCACATTTGCTCTTATGATTAGTTTGCAAAGAATAATGAAGCAAAACTATAAAAATATTAACAATGACATTAGGATATATATTGTATATGTGTAAAACCAAAGTTTTAGAAGCCCATATACTAACTCATCAGTAATGCCCTTTGTAGGTGTTCACAGAAAGTGTTCATGGTCAGAAAATAGAGACTCCAGTACTCCATATCTCAGGAAATGCTTGCAAAACAAGACACTCAAAATCAGAGTTCATTGATTACTTGCAATATACACAGGCCGGGCTTCTAAGTAGCACCCGAGCTACAAAGCAGTGTTTTGTTCTACTCGTCAAGAGCCCTTGGAGCTGACATTTCCCTTGCAAAGCATAAGCATGCTGATAGATAAAGGAAGAATATTTTCTCCAAGGCCTCTCTCAGAGGCCCACTGAGTGTATGGAAAGTTTAGAAACCTCCATCTGACTGTTGGCTGGGTTTGGTTGGGGCCTGTAATACGGATTTAATCCCTGTGGGCACCAGTTAGCTTGTTTGGAACCAGATTCGGGATTGTTTTCCCAGCCAGTTTCTGGCATGCTGGCTGTTAGGTCCAAATCTTGGGCCAAGGATGGGTACATGACTAATATTTTACATGTTCTAAGATGATCACTCCCAGTCATCCCCCTTGTTTCTGGAACAATGAAGTCAAATCTGCACAGCAAACATGAAAACCACATGTTCTGATACTTAGGGCCACTCTGGAAAGTCACCCTGATGAATTCTAAAAGTCTGCTTTTCCTCTAGGATTCTTGATGATGGCCGCTGTGTTTCAAACTGTCCCTCATGGAAATTTGAATTTGAGAATCAATGCCATCCATGCCACCACACCTGCCACAGATGCCAAGGAAGCGGCCCTACCCACTGCACCTCCTGTGAAGCAGGTGAGAGGACTGCTGCTCCTCCGTCTTCCTGACCCCAAACCTGTTCCTCTCCTGATGGCCATCATTTGGTTTGACCCAAAAGCCTTGTGTCTGGGGTTGAGGGTTAAGATCAGACAGCTGTTCACTGGAGAGCCTGGACAACCTTGAACTTTATGCTTGTTATCAGGACATAAAAAGCTTGTTCACCTTATTTGGGTGTAGACTCGGTGCCCTTGAAAAGATGAGAAAGCAGCTAAGAGATGCCTTTCCAGAGAAAGCCAGACAAGCATGAGGTCAGACATGAGATAAGACAGTGAAGCTAAGGTTTGTGGAAGGACAAGTGAAAAGCTAGGGAATTAAGACAGACACGTTCTGTCTTTAAGGAAAGTATTTATTGTATTAGAGGCTGTGTGTGAGTCTTCTTGGAGCTGAGGTGTGCCACTTAGAAGTTGCCAGAGCTCAGCAGAGCAAGATCATCATTTCAAATGATTACAAACGTGACCTTTGTGTCCCCGATTTACCTGCACTAAAAGTGTCCTGCTGCCATTGGATTCTATTTCATGCTCTCAAGGGTTCTCCACACTCTGACCCTTGACTCCTTTCCAGCCTCAACTCATAGGCCTGTCCCCTACTGACCTCATGTGGGCCAGATTCATATTTTATTTTTTTCTATATACTACTTTTTAAATTTGAGCCAAATTTAAACACTGGGACATTGCAGATAAAAACTTGAGGGTTTCATGTCTATTGAAAATTCAAAAGATCCACCACCTGACCTGCATTTCCCAAATCATTACCTGGAGTCCAAAAGACGCTGCTCTCCATCTCTCCCCAGTCCCCACCATGCCCAGTTGTCTCACTGATCCTGAGGCTGTCAGTTACCAGCATCATCATCCTTAGATCATTTTTCTGGTGGAAGAGAATTATTGATCTTTAGTCTTCCTTGCAATAAACCAAGAAAAATGAAGAACACATTAGAAGTACCAGGCATTTGCAGGAGATCAGGAGATAACACATTTCTGTGTATAAATTAAAATTACTGCTTTGTGTTTCAGATATCAAAATAAGACAAACATCTGTCATATTTTACATCTAGACTGCCTGGTTCTGTTTCCTTCCTCATCTACAAGATGATGATCATGCTTACTTCTTTAAGAGGTTTTATGAAAATTAAATGACATGAAATGAGAGAAAACAATAAAGCATTTAGAACAGGGCTAGCCACATGGTGAGCACTTAGAATATTAACTATTATTATTTTTATTATCATTACTGTTATTGTTTGTAGCTGCTTACTCTTTGGGGCATTTGAGTTTCTCTTGCTCCTAAGACTTCATTTGAGATGTTTCCGCTTGTTGTCTGGTTGATGTCTTCCTATTCCAACTTAGTGTCAACATCGTTTCCTCAGTGAGGGCTGCCCTAACCTCCTTGCCTGGATTAGGCCATCACAGGAGCAACCTGGGAACACTGCACTTTCCCCTTCATGAGCCTCGACACATTGATGTCTATTTGGTCCATACGTTTGTATGCCCCATAAGAGCATGGCATGGTTTCTCCCTTATTTCTGCTGTATTTTGAGCACCAGCACAGTGTCTGGTATATGGAAGGTTCACAATAAATAACTGAATGAACGAATGAATGAATGGTTCAATGGAAGGAATGTTAAGACCAGCAGTCAGAAAATGTGGGTTCAAGTCCCGGCTTTGTTACTGATGAGAAGGTACTAAACCAGTCACTTTACCTCTTTATGCCTCTTCTTATTTGTAACCAGAAAAAAAAAAGAAGAAGAAGAGAAAGGACAAGATGGCATCCAAAATCACGTTCACGTCTCCATATATAGCACAAAATTAGAAAGAAGTTTAGATACCAAACAAATGTCTAGTCTTCTAAGCATCCTACAGTTACTTGGACCAGCCTACCTATAAATGAGCTGACATTTCTTCTGTTTTTTCTTTCTGTTTGAAATTGTGCTTAATCCGTTATCTTAAACATTTATTGCATCCCTTCTACTTACAAGTTACTGTGTATTGAATGCCAGAGAAAATGAGATAAATGATAGCAGATACTCACCTTCAAGGAGTTACAGTCTAACAAGGAGGTTTGTCCTCATATATTACAAAACAAGAAAATAATAGATGAAGACCAAATGCATGGTAGAAATCCTACGCCAGATCAGAGAAGCAGCATCACTTCCAGCTGTAATGAGCAGAGAAGGCTTCCTCGAGGTAGGGTGTTGTTTAGCAAGCCCTGAAGTAGTTCTGCCTACTTAAGAGTGTGATGTCCTTAAGAAGCATTAGTGAAGCAAATGTAGCAGAGACCTTGATGGGACAGTGGTGAAGAAGAAGGATGATTTAATTGAAGAAGTTCCATATCCATAAATGGAAGCTTTAATAAAAGGCTAAAAATCATCCAGCCGGGGGGTCCCATCAACCTTCATAAGCCCCTCCCACCAATTTGTAGAGCTTGTATCCCTTGTTTAATTGTGACTTCACTAAGGTTTAGGCATGATGCCTTTTGGAAGTGTACATCTCCAGCTATATTGCTGAGGATTCACTCCAATTCTCTTCCAGATTTATTCACTACCAAACTGGACCCAAAGCTAAGTTTCATCAATCACACAACAGCTACAGCAAGCAAAATGTGGTAGTCAACTTCATCAAGTTTATTTTCAGAATCCCTGCACCTTTCTTTTATCCTTTCCAGCAGTTCTTTTCACCTCATGCCTTCAACCCTCACCCTTCCTTTTCTCCTACGGACATCCAATATCTTCATGCTGGTCCACCTTCTCACCTAACAGAATCAACTGCTAGGAAATGCTCTGGTAAAAGGGAATCACTCTCCAGAATAAACAAAAGCCAATCTAAACTCTTGTCCCCTATTATCCCATTTGAACTCTTGTCCCAGGAAAATTTTTGGTGCCTAACAAAAGTATCAGCCCTTCTACCACTGGAAATAGCTTCGTCTACATACTATTGTAATAATTTAAACTTGAAGACCCTGGGCGAGTAGTCAAAAATGTATGCATGGTATTTAAATGATCATCCATAACTAATTGAGCAGAACTACTCAAAATCTGGCCAAATATTGACATAGTCCTGGACCAAACCTGTGAGAAAAGCTGGTCATGGCCAAGGCATCTAAGTGACCTCCCTTTGCAGGTCTATGTATGTTAAACACTGAGACCCCCTCAAATCTCTGTTCTTTAAACCCAAATTATAGCACCTGAAGAGGCCCCTCAATAAAGCCATGTCGAAACAATAAAACGGGATTGAAGAACACTTCCTTCTAAATCTGGGCCCATTGTTGCTAATTTTAAGATTGATGATCCAGTTGGATATAGGGGAAAAATTGAATATTGCCAAATATGAATTAACTCCATTCAGTCATTCCACAAATACATATTTAGAGCCTTAGAGTCCCCCTAAGCATCTGGGTCCTGAGTTGATGTCATGTGAAGGCATAGGGGATGGAAAAGAGGTAGATTTCCTCACTGCTTTCCCTCAAATCTTCCTACCTACCCCAGAGAAATTGGCAAACTCTGAAAAAAAGATTTTTTTCTGAATGAGTCATGGTGGATGGAAATGGCATTGGCTATGGTTTCATAAAGTGACTGAGAACATAACTTGGAAGGATGACCTTCTTGTGGTCTCCAGAGATTCCAGGTTCCACCAGATCAGAGTTTTGTGCTCCACAATGTTGATCGATAGTTATAGAATCACCAAATGTACATTAGTCCTTCCAAACCCTCTTCTTTCCTTAGAGGATAATCTCTTCTGTCTAATTTACAAACAGCAGAATATTTTCTTCCACCACCTCTGTGGAAGCCGTTTTTATTTTCTTGGTCCTATGGGAACCAGTAGCCTTCAGGTATAAAATCATAATCAGCAAAAAAGGTAGCTTGAGAGCCCATAATCCAAAAGCATGTTTTAAAAATTGCATTTCAGGCCAGGCATGGTGGCTCACACCCAGAGCTTTGGGAGGCCAAGCCAGGCAGATCACTTGAGTGCAAGAGTTCAAGACCTGCCTGGGCAACATGATGAAACCCTATCTCTACAAAACATACAAAAAAAAAAAAAAAAAAAAAACCAAAACAAAACAAAACAGTTGGGCATGGTGGCATGCACCTGTAGTTCTAGCTACTTGAAAGACTGAGGTGGGAGGATCACTTGGGCTCAGGAGGAGGAGGTTGCAGTAAGCTGAGATCATGCCACTGCACTCCAGCCTGGGCAACAGAGTGAGACCCTGTCTCAAAAAAAAAAAAAAAAAAAACGTATTTCAACTATGGCTTTGCATAAATAAGAAATATTATGATAAATGATGTGAAAGTGCCATGCACACAGGTAAAAAAAATAGTCAAATGTTGGCAATTTCATGTGAGTCAATTTAACATTAGACTGATTTTCAGTTTCCACACTTGCAACATGGATCTAGTGCTATCTTTATCCAGAAATTCAGCAGCCTTGCATCTTGAAGGTCAGTGATTTTGGATATCCATGTGGTAGATCACATGATGAATGAACCCGAGACCCTGGTTATTCTGAGTAACGCAGATCGGCTGCTCTTCAGAGGCAGGGACATATGGGAAATCTGATTCAGAGAAGATGGATACCCTGAGCACACTCAGCACAAAAACTCCAAGAAGGTGGGAGTAGGAGACCTCTAGATGCATCAGTATTCACCTTATTGTTGTTTTTGTACTTGTAACTGAATAGAACCCTTTGTAACTAATTGTGATGCTTTGTAACTGGTTAGACTTTTCCATTCCCACCAGGAACAAATTCCCATGGTCTGTTATGCTGTGGGCACTGCCAGTTCTTTCCTTAAAGAATCCAATGTTGACAGAAGTCAGGAACCTTCAGGAATGCACGTAAAAGAGTCAAAGAAGTGTGCTTGGTCTAGTGCTTCAATAAGCCTGTCATTATGGGCATTGGCAGCTCTGCGGAAATTCAGACCTTAGATGGTTAATGCAAGCATGTGATCGATACCAATTCAAAATCATTTTAAAAGATTGCACTTTCATAAAACGTGTCGATCATTAAGCATGTGTTTATTCTCATGGGATCTCTATAGCCACCCCCCAAGTCTGAGAGCTTTCACAGATACCAAAGGAGCCCTTGGGAAAGTTAAACACATTTTGAATTGTAGTTATTCACAGAGCATAGTTTTGCAATAACATCCCAGATAGTAGTCGCTATTCACTGAAATATATAAAATATTGGAAAATAATTCCCTGCAAGGAAAACTTTTCAACTACAAGGATGTAGTTATTGCACTTTTCATTAAATCCATCTTTATACCCCTCAGCCCCTAGGAACGAAAGCACTCAGTTCCATCTTTTTTAAATATATCTTACATTATAATAGCTTCATGGCTAACTTTGTACATTATCCCTCTTCTCGTTGCTCCTGTAACTGATCAGACAACTATGGCCGAGAGTACTTCCTACACCAGGGAGAGTGTCGAGATAGCTGCCCAGAGGGCCACTATGCCACTGAAGGGAATACCTGCCTGCCCTGCCCAGACAACTGTGAGCTTTGCCACAGCATGCACGTTTGCACAAGATGCACAAGGGGCTACTTCATAGCGCCCACCAACCACACGTGCCAGAAGTTGGAGTGTGGACAAGGTAAGCCTACTCCTGGGCCCTTGCCCAGCACCAGAACACGGGAGGAGGGGCTGCGCCCTGGATGTCCTGGAGACTTGAATTGCCTTCCTGGCTTGCATGTTGGTACTTGGGATGATTTTGGGTGACTCCATACTCAAGTGGGGAGAGAGGTAACTTTCTCTCTCTCTATTCACACACCCTTTCTCTGGGTTTCCCCAGACATAATCCAAGATTGTAGGAATGCACCTAAGTGTATAGAAAATTGGCCAGGTGCAGTGGCTTGTGCCTGTAATCCCAGCACTTTGGGAGGCCAAGGCAGGTGGATCACTTGAGGCCAGGAGTTCGAGACCAGCCTGGGGAACATGGTGAAACTCTGTCTCTACTAAACATACAAAAATTAGCTGGGCATGGTGTTGCATGCCTATAATCCCAGCTTCACAGGAGGTTGAGGCAGGAGAATGGCTTGAACCCAGAAGGCAGAGCTTGCAGTGATCCGAGATCGTGCCACTGTACTCCAACCTGGGAGACAGAGCAAGACTCCATCTCAAAAAAAAAAAGAAAAAAGAAAAGAAAATGATCTTGGCAGGTGGGAGGAGTGTGGACAGGATACAGGGGAGAGAAAATAAGATTAGAATCCAGAAGTCTGGGTCAACAGTTTTCTCCTTCCCAACTACTAGACACGAGACCCTGGGCAAAACTCACCTAATTTGCCCACGCCTTGTTGTCTTCATCTGTCAAAGGAAGAGCAGCGCATCAAGATAGAGTGGCTTTGAGAAGCCAGTGAGGATCAGCCTAAAACTACTTGAAAATATTAAAATGGTCTGTGAATCATATGTGTTATTGTTATTGCCCAATTTCTTATATTTTATGGGAAGAAGGAAATTAAAAAACAACACTTATAGTTTCAGTTCTCTTCTATGTAAGAATGCCATGGACTGTTATTGCTCTGCTCTGTATAAGAATTATGCCTGGTCTGGTGCTGAAGAGAGCTCCAAGACGTTTTTAGAATAATTAAGACACTCAATTCTGTTTCTCCTTAATGTTTATGAGTGTAGTAAAATATTTTAAACTTTTTTAAAAGTGTTTAGTAAGACAGATAAAAAGAGGAAGGGAACCTGTTCATTTACATACCCAATTCCAATTTTCCCAGAAGCAGAACTGGTTTCTTTAATAAATAAAATCACCAAGCTTGACTTCAAAACTAGCTGCATGGCATATGGTCCAGCCTAGTTCTCTCACCCAATCAAGCTGATTTAATCTATTCAATTAATAGAAGGAGATTAAAAAGTAGAAACCACATATATCCTCAAGGATGGTTTTGGGCTTCATAATTGCTCTATGATTTACTTTAAAAGAAGCTACACAAGAACATATTTTTATAGCAATTAACGTGTCTCCACTCATATGGAAATGAGTTATGTTTTTCACTTCTCTTTCGTGTAGGTGAAGTCCAAGACCCAGACTATGAAGAATGTGTCCCTTGTGAAGAAGGATGTCTGGGATGCAGCTTGGGTATGTCCTCTTCCTTTGTCACCTAAAGAGTTGAAATAGCTGAGTCCTTTTCCACACACCTTCATCCTGTCATTGCCCCAGCAGGCACTCTTGTCATTGCTGTCAGCATCAGTGTCACCATCAATGTCTTAAGTAGGCTCTCTTCAATACAAACAGGATCACTGTGAGGAAATACTTGCTTTTGAAGCAATGAATGGGTTTCTAGTCTTTATGAAACTCAAGTTTAGAAAAGGAGACCATGGCACCTTTTCCTCTGGTTGTCAATAAGTTGGTGGGGCTTACTGACCAGCAACCACATTTCAGGTGCCTGAGACTCAACCTCTCCTTAGCTTCTCAAGGTGACACATTTGGAAGATTAACAGTGAATAAACTCAAGCAAAGAAATGCCTAATTCCTCTAACTCACTTGGTATGTAAAACACAAAAGTTTGTGGGTAGAGGGATAGGGGTTTTCCTTTATAAAAATGACTCTGTTGGGCCGGGCATGGTGGCTCACGCCTGTAATCCCAGCACTTTGGGAGGCCAAGGTGGGTGGATCACCTGAGGTCAGGAGTTCGAGACCAGCCTGTCCAACATGGTGAAACCCCATCTCTACTAAAATACAAAATTAGCTGGGTGTGCTGGCAGGTGCCTGTAATTCCAGCTATTCGGGAGGCTGAGTCAGTAGAATCGCTTGAACCCGGGTGGCGAAGGTTGCAGTGAGCTGAGATCATGCCATTGCACTCCAGCCTGGGCGACAGCGCCAGACTCCATCTCAAAACAGTAAAAATAAAAATACAAATGACTCTGTTGCTTGGAGCCTAAGACAACCCTTAGAGAATAAAGCATCGTATCGTGGTGACAGCGGAGTTGAATTCCCCATCATACAATGCAAAGCACTTGTCACTCTCATGTATAACTCTTAAATTCAAGTCAGTAGTTCCTTCTTTCTCCCCTTCTAGCATGCCCGCAGGAGGCGATGGAGACAGTTCGTAACACATGGCACCACTGCATTGGCTATAAGATGAAAAATAGGGAGGTTACCGAATTCCAGGATTGTTTCTTAATATATGTTTAGGCAACATATAGAAAATAATTAGTATGTATGATTTTTGAAAGGAAACTCAACTGAAAAGTTCATGGAATAATTTCTCTTCATGGAACTTCCATGAAGCCCTGGGATTGGTTGACTAATGCTTCTAAAACTTCAGTGTGGCACAAATCACCTGGGGAGTTTGTTAAAATGAGATTCTGATTCACTGGTCTAAAGTGGGCCTGAGAATTTGTGTTTCTGACAAGCCGCCCAGTGAGGCCAATGCTATTCTATAGAATACTCATGAAGTTTCTAGGGGTAAGATTGTGCCAGAATAAAGTAGATTTCTTGTTTGCCTTACCCAATGGATTTTCTTAATTTTTTCTCACTAATATATAATAGTTTTACACATTGATGGGATACATGTGATACTTTGCTATTTGCATATGATGTGTGATGATCAAGTCAGGATAACTGGTATATCCATCACCTCACACATTTATCCTTTCTTTGTGCTATGAATATTCTAAATCTTCTCTTTGAGCTAATTTGAAATTAATACTTAAATATTATACGTGAATCATATAATTTATATTGTGGCTATCACCACCACTCTTTGCCTTAAATGGAAAAGATACATTTTCTATAATATCTGTAACTAGAAAATACAGTTTCTGGAAGCTTAAATATCATTCCCCCATTATCTTCCACTATAAAATGACGTTTATATTACTGGATAATAAAATCTCATAAAAAGTTAATAAACACTTAAGAAGAAGTAAAATTTAGAGTCAGATATTTAAGGGTAAAATGCTAATTACCTGGGAAGCAAAAAATAAACGTGCACATAAATAATAGTACTGAAGTAAAAAACTAGAAGCAAATTCTGGTGTCTGTCTCACGTGAAGTGATAGAAGGTGAGTTTGCCCGGAGCAATGATGAATGTTTTGACTATCTTGATTTCACCGTTTGCCCATTTCAGATGTATTTTCCCATTAAATTTCACACCCCAGCTAATTTCTGTGGTCTTCTCTGGCATCTTTGCTGTTGTGTGTTGTGTGCCCATACTGGCATCTTTGTGCATCTTGGAGAGGAGTTGTGTATAATCTAAAACCTGAGGTTTGGTCTCTCTTGGCTCTGCTCAGTGATGACAGTGGGGCAAGTCTACCCAGCAAGATACATGTAGAGAAAAGATGATGTTCCTTCCATAGCTTCAAGACACCTTGAGAGGAATGTATGAATGTGTGTGAACTCCTTCAGGATCAGTGAGGATCTTAGCATGGAGGTGGGAACAGTGACAAGAAAACCACGGTCACTAGGGGTCTGTATTGGCCTCATCCTCCACTTAGTTGACCCAGCTAAACATGACACCATGGGGAAGCCACTGGAAATGGACTCCACAGCAGATACTGACCCTCTGGGGGCTCAAAATCCAAAAGACTCAACTTGCAAAAAGAGACAGATCAGAAAGTCTGATTTACTTTACAAAGTGCTATTAAGCTCTTCAGTCCATTCATTACTTAAGAAACTTCGTCTACTGTGTGCTGAGTGCTCACCTTGGTGGTGAGAATTTCACAGGTGATATGGCTGTGATCCTGCTATAAGGGATAGCAGGATCTGTCCCAAGTGACACACCTGGAATGAAATCTCTTAGAAGACAACCTGCCAGAGTAGAGACAGGTATAAAGTGCAGTGACACTACCAGAAAGGGTGGCAAGAGCATTCTAAATACCTCTAATTTCTCATTTTAAATTCTAAAATATCCCTTAATTTATAATATCTCTATGTATTGGGCCTCGTTTATTCTTGGATTGACTTGGCTGAACCCAACTGTCACCTTATTTCTGAACCCTTTTTTGATCTCTCCAGTGGAGTAAATTCTCCCTTTTCTAGTTTCCCTTTATTTGTTAGGCCAGTGAGACTATGTTTTAGAGGTGACTAGTATAATATTTGCTATGTATACACCTTTCTGCCTGGACACTAAACTACCTGAGAACAAGCTCTTTGACTTATATACTCTGAACTAGCAGAGTGCACAGGACATAATAAATGTGCAATTAATGCATGAATGTTTGTTGAATTGAATTTGAGAATTGCCCAAATTCAAAGCAGAGATGAATGACTTAGGATACCCAGGGTCTTAGATGTGCTGTTTTCTCTAATCAAACTTTGTTAATGAACCAAGAAGAAGAAAAAATAAACCATACAATACAAAAATAAATTATTTTGGCCAGGTGCAATGGCTCATGCCTATAATTCCACGCTTTGGAAGGCCAAGGTGGGCAGATCACTTGAGCCCGGGAGTTTGAGACCAGTCTGGGAAACATGGTAAAACCCTGTCTCTACAACAAAATACAAAAAACTAGTCAAATGTGGTGGCATGCCCCTGTGGTCCCAGCCACTCAGGAGACTGAGGTGGGAGGATCACCTGAGCCTGGGAAGTCAAGGCTGCAGTGAGCCGTATTCATGCCACTGCACTCCAGCCTGGGCCACACAGCAAGACCCTTTCTCTAAATAAATTAATTAATTAAATTAAAACATGATTTTTCATGAACTATTAGAACTGTAAGGAAGCTTTGATCAGACCGTGGTTTATTAAGTTTTATGATTTTAAAGAGATAAACACAAACTTGAAAAATCTGAATACTTTTCTATAGATTTCCCCAAGATTCTTCCTGTGAGAAGGGACATCATCCTTTGGAGAGAACTTAACTTTATTCCATTTTAATAATGGAGATTCATCTCGGGGCCAGGTCTAGACCATCTCTAGGGGAGTCAGATAAAAGTGAAATCTGTCATTGTGAGACATTTTATCTACATTATGTAATAATTAGCTATATAAAATAATTAGTAATAAAATCCTGGGTTTTGGGTTTTTTTTTTTTTGAGTTTTGTATTCCTTTCCAGCTATTTAGTGAACATTAATATCTATCTTTTATACCTAATAAGAAAAAACCTCAAATTCCATATTAACTGGAATCTCATCTGTTTCCTGGGTGGAGCTAGCTATCTGTCGTTCCAAGAAAAGATTACCAAAAAGGGGGCAGAAAACTAAGCTCATGACCAAAAATCATTGTTTCATCTGGAGGAAAGTGTTGAATTAGATACTTTGAGATGAAATTATGAGACTCGATTTCTCTTCTTTATCAAGTTGTAAACAAATAGATAACATTTTATATAATACCATTTTGTTCCAAGAATATTTGGTGTCAATTCTTTCTCTTTCTAACCAGTATCTTGAATGGAAATTTTAACTACTAAGATAAATCTGAGAGTTTTAAATTATATTTCTTCAATAACTGAAGACATAAGTAAATGGAGTGACTTTTACCTAATGTTTTGAGGCACCTTTTTTGTTTGTTTGTTTTAATTTAGGGAATGTAGCAATAGCTATGACACTTAACTATAACCTGAGATCCAGGCATCTTAGATTATATACCATTGACTTGATGATTGATTTTAATCAAATTACATAAGATGTTCTTACTTTTCTACCTCATCAATAAATATAGTGGTTAATGTGCCCTTGTTTTAACTTAGAAAGAGATAATGAAAATGTATTAGTGTTTGCCAATTGAAATAGCATAGTCTACACTCTTGGCATAAAACATATCCAAATTTAAAAATTTTAAGGAATTGCAAAAAAAAAAAGAGGCTATATAAAGTCAGTGCCAAATAAGGGGGCAAATATATGCACCAAAAGGATTTTTTTTAAAAAAGAGAACCTCTGGGCACTGAAGTGTTCAAGGAAGGCTTTTAAGAAGATAAGAGTTGAGGTGGACATTAGCGTTTACGTAGAATTTAGACAGATAAAAGAGAAGAGCTGCACTATAGGAGGTCTTTATATTTGGACAATAGCAGGAAAAAAAGGCTTCTGCTATGGATTTTGAGACACCAGGTATACTAATTTTGCAGAAGGAATGAGGAAGTATAAGGAAATAGGCAAAGAAAAGTTTGGAGAAGTGGTTGAAAACAAAATCTTGAATTACAGACTAATGAGGTTAAAAGTATTCTGTGACTAAAAGGGAATCATTGAAGGTTCTTTTAAAAACAGAAGTGGGAGAGTGTGTGTCTTGAAGTGGGTATTAAGAGGTTAGTTTGGTTATTGTGTTAACTGTGTTCAGGGTAATTAAAGGGAGAGAGGCTTTAGTAGATAAACCACCTAGAAGACTATTTCAGAAATCCAGATATAAAATAAAGCAGCCAAATCTAAGGTGATAGCCAGGAAATTATGAGGACAGAAGGAGAGATGTTTTTTAAAATCACATGAAACAAACGGCCTTCAAGCATAAGAAAAGATGCTTGTTCATTATATGGGAAATGCAAATTAAAACTGTGGGAGGCCCAGTGCGGTGGCTCACGCCTGTAATCCTAGCACTTTGTACTTCGGGAGGCCGAGGCGGGCAGATCACTTGAATTCAGGAGTTTGAGACCATCCTGGCCAACATGGTGAAACCTACGTCTCTACTAAAAATACAAAAATTAGCTGAACATGATGACACACACCTGTAGTCCCAACTACTTGGGAGGCTGAGGCAGGAGAATCGCTCGAACCCGGAAGACGGAAGTTGCGGTGAGCGGAGATTGCCCCACTGCACTCCATGCCGGGCGACAGAGCGAGACTCTGTCTCAAAAAAAAAAAAAAAAAACTACCGTGAGATACCATTTCTCATTTATCAGACTGGCAAAAATTCAAAAGCTTACAAGTTCTATCGGAAAGGTTGTAGGAAAGTAAACACCACTGATATTGCCTCCTGGTAGGAAGACAAAATGCTACAATGGCTGTTGAAGGAAATTCGGCAATATGACACAACGCCATATGCATTTACCCTTTGACCCCACAACACACCTTCTAGGAATTTACCCTGGGGACATACATCCACAGATTCAAAACAGTATATTCACCATGCTATTTATTGTGGTATTACTTGTGGTAGTAAACTATCAGAAACAACCTAAATGCCTGTCCATGGAAGACTGGTTGAATGAATGGGATACACATACACAGTGGAGCACTCTGCAGCTACCAAAACAGCAAAGACGATCTGAAGAACTGATGGTAATTTCATGACACGCTGTTACATGGAAGGCAAGGCACAAAAAGTGCACATAGTATGCTACCTTTGTGGTAAGAAAATGATGAGATAAAATGTGTGTGTATTTACATTTTTATTTACTTTTGCAAAGAGAAAAAAGATAACTGAGAAACTAATAAAAGTGGTTATCTATAGAGAAAGGTAAAGGAGATGGGCAGGACTTCTCCAGCTATATCTTTTTATTTTTTAATCTTTTTCTTTTTTTTTTTTTTTTTAAGACAGAGTCTCGCCCTGTCACCCAGGCTGGAGTGCAATGGCGCGATCTCGGCTCACTGCAAGCTCTGCTTCCTGGGTTCAAGCGATTCTCCTGCCTCAGCCTCCAGAGTAGCTGGGATTGCAGGCACCTGCCACCATGCCCGACTAATTTTTTGTATTTTTAGTAGAGACGGGCTTTCACTATGTTGGCCAGGCTGGTCTCGAACTCCTGACCTCGTGATCTGCCCGCCTTGGCCTCCCAAATTGCTGGGATTACAGGTGTGAGCCACCGCACCCAACCTTAATCTTTTTTTTGTTTAATTTTTTTTTAAGAAATGGGAATCGCACTATATTGACCAGGCTGGTCTTGAACTCCTGGCCTCAAGCAATTCTCCCATCTCGGCCTCACAAAGTGCTAGGATTACATGCGCGATCTACTGCACCCAGCCTTTAGCTGTATCTTTTTAGTTTTGATTTGAACCAGATAAATATTTTACATATTCATAACAAATGACAGAATAAGTAGTGTGAATGGACTCCCATTAACCAAATGTAGGACAATTAGAGCATTTTTAAAAAATGTATGATAAAGAATTCCAACTCAATATTTTAAATCCACACATCAATAGTGAAGAAAAAGGAAAAGAGAGGGGAATAGAACAAAAGGGAAAGCTCTTCTTTACAGAAAAATTTCAGCTGTCATGTATTTCAGGAAAGAATTAGGAAATCATTATTTTGCATCCCCTAGTATATGGACCCAAGGGAGAATCATCAAATTGTAAGTAGATTTAGACACACTGGGTGGAAAATTGCTATGGAACAAGATCATCACACAGACTCAAAGTACTGCCACAATTAATAGTTAATTACAATGAAGAGATTTGCTGGTTACCAACTTAAATAAGTTGTCAGGCTATCAGTTCCATAAACCTGACATCATACGTCTCCTGATGTGATACTTGAGTAATAATATCACCTCATATTCTTTTTGTTTTGCTGTTTTGTTTTGAGACAGGGTCCCCCTCTCATCCAGGTTTGAGTGCAGTGGCTTGATCATGGCTCCTGAGCTCAAGTGATCCTCCCACCTCAGACTCCCAAGTTCCTGGGACTACAGGCATGCACTAATAGCCTGGACTAATTTACTTTTTATAGAGATAGGGTCTAGCTATGTTGCCCAAGCTAGTCTCAAGCAATTCTCCCACCTTGGCCTCACAAAGTACTAGGATTAGGTATGAGCCACCATACCCAGCCCTCACCTCGTATTCCTGACGAATGTGTCTAGATCACTAATTTTCAACTGGAGGCAATTATGCCTCCATGAAACATTTGTCGATGCTTCAGACAGTTTTTATTGTCATGACTGGAAGGTTGTTACTTGCATCTGGTGGATAGAGGTTGAGGATGCTACTAAATATTCTACGATGCACAGGACTGCTCCCCCACAACAAAGAATTCCCTAGTCCAAAATGTCAATAATGTTGAGGTCAAGAAAAACCTTATTTAGCCTCAAGATAATCACAAGATAAATCAAGAATGTGAGGTATCTATAAGACAATTGACCTGTGCTTGGAAAGAAAATTCAGTATTTTGGGGGGAAAATGAAAATTAGGGAATTAAAAAAGAATAATGAGAAAAAACAATCTAGAAAATGCGTAAGTGTTTTTATTTTTATTTTGAGACAGTGCTCTACGTCTGAAGTGCTCTATCAGCAGCAAGGACTTAGAAGCAACAATACCCCAGCAGCAGTAAAAACAGGTGCCTTGATCGTGGTTTCTAATACCATTCTCCAGTAAAATATAACAAAGCTCCTTAGAGAACTGGCTGATTTAGGGACTGGGACAGGAACTATACAGGATGAGCCTGCAGCATCTTGTAATGACAGAATGTAGGACAGAAAGGGGTATAGCTCCGAGGTAAAGCATTTGACTTTAGAAAGTAAGGAGGTGCTCAAAGGAAAAAATCCACAATGATGGACATATGTCAAAGGGACACATGAGCCAAATGAAGAGTCCTCAATGGCCTAAGCTGGAACAATTTTGGCAATAATATAGATAGAATTGTATTAGATTATAACCCAAAGAATAAAATAAATATCCATGAGTTCATACAAATACAAATAAATGGTGGATAAGTAAACAGGAAGGAGACAAATTTTTCATGCAAAATAATTCCAAATAATTTATTTAAATACTCCTCTTTTAAGAAAGTGGAGGCTGGGTGTGATGGCTCATGCCTGTAATCCCACCACTTCGGGAGGCTGAGGTGGGCAGATCACAAGGTCAAGAGATCGAGACCATCCTGACCAACATGGTGAAACTCTATCCCTAAAAATACAAAAATTAGCTGGGCGTGGTGGTGGGCACTTGTAGTCCCAGCTACTCAGGAGGCTGAGCCAGGAGAATCGCTTGAACCTGGGAGGCAGAGGTTGCAGTGAGCCGAGATGGCACCACTGCACTCTAGCCTGGCGACAGAGTGAGAGTCCGTCTCAAAAAAAAAGAAAGAAAGAAAGTGGAGCATCACTCTCTACTACTTCTTAAGGGTGACTTTCATCCAAGAGCACAGTATGGAAAGGATGGGGCAGAAGGACTTCACAGTGCAGAAAGCTGACAAATACTACGTCATACATGTGATTAAGGGAAACATCACCAGGGATAAATCACATGGATTGAATGTACTCTTGATACAATGTAATGAGAAACACTTTACTTCTATAGTCTTTCTGCCAAAAAACCATGACCCCAGTCTGGTCATGAAGAAAATATCAGACAAATCCCAATGGAGGGACATTTTGTAAAATACCTGATTGATACTCAAAACTGTCCAGTTGATTAAACAAGTCTGCGAAACTGTCATAGCTGAAAGGAGCCTAAGGAGATATGGATGAGTAAATGTAATGTGGCATCTCGGGGGGGATTCTGAAACAGAGAAAAGACACTAGGTAAAAAATAAAGAAAGCTGAACAAATTACAGACTTTATGTTAGTAATAACCACGTTATAATAAAAATAAAAGGCATGATAGAGCTATTTGGGGTTTTAGAAATGTCCTATATCTTGATTGTTGGAGTGATTACATGACTGTAAGCATTTGTCAAAGTTTATAGAACTGTACACATAAAAAGGGCAAATATTACACTATGAAAATTTGTATTTCAATCAATCTGACTTGAAAAGTAGTCCAGGCACAATAGCTCAGACCTGTAATCCTAGCACTTTGGGAGGCCAAGACAGGAGGATGGCTTCAGGCCAGGAGTTCGAGACTAGCCTGGGCAACATAGACACCATTTGTATACAAAATTTAAAAATTGTCAGGGTGTGGTGTGCACGGCTCTAATTACAGGTGCTTGGGATGCTGAGGTGGGAGGCACACTTAAGCCCAGGAGTTCAAAGCTGCAGTGAGCTGTGTTCACGCCACTGTACTCTAGCCTGGGTGACTAAGCTAGACCCCATCTCTAAAGAAAGAAAGAAAAAAAAAAGAAAGAAAGAAAAGAAAAGTGCTTCAACATTAGAATGATTCCATTAGTATTCTCTTTTCTGATTCTGTATAACATAGTAACCAAATTGCTAGCATTTATTGAATATTACTAATGTGCCAGATGCTATACTAAGTTTTTTTAAGTATATTACCTGACTTAACTCTATGGAATAGGTATAATAATTATTGTTCTCGTTTTTCAGCTGAAGACATTAGGGCCAGAACATTTGCGAAATGTGGATAATTTCACTAGGCTGGTAACTAGTAGAATCAGGACTTGACCCTGAATAGCTCAAGACCAAAACTCATGTATTTTATTACATTCTAATCATGCCAGTTAATGTTCTTCCCTTCTGATTCTAAAGCAGAATATTATGCTTTTTGCAATAATAAAAAGATAAAAGAGGCTGGGCGCGGTGGCTCCGCCTGTGATCCCAGCACTTTGGGAGGCCGAGGCAGGTGGATCACGAGGTCAGGAGATAGAGACCATCCTGGCTAACATGGTGAAACCCCGTCTCTACTAAAATACAAAAAATTAGCTGGGCATGGTGGCGGGCGCCTGTAGTCCCAGCTACTCGGGAGGCTGAGGTAGGAGAATGGTGTGAACCCGGGAGGTGGAGATTGCAGTGAGCTGAGATCACGCCACTGCATTCCAGCCCAAGCAACAGAGCGAGACTCCGTCTCAAGAAAAATAAATAAATAAATAAAAGAAAGCTTTCTTTTCTACCCCTTTCCTCAGTCCTTCCTACTAAAGCCATCATACTTAGCTTTGGCTACAGCTTTATGCTCAATGACATAACCAACCCCACTAGTCAAACAGTGACACTGTTCTTCATAGTCATGCAAATTAATCTGGGTTCATTGCTCACCCAGAGCTCTCAGCCTTCAGGGCCTACATCTGGAAGGTTCTGAGATGGGGTTCAGCACACAGTGGAGAGTTCTGCAGCAGCAAGACTGAGTCAGTGAGCATATTTTCAGTTAGCCCTGGCATCCTCCCCACCACTTTACCTTCCTTCAGTTTCATTTACCTCTACAAAGGACTTTCTTGCCCTGTGGGAAAGTGGGTTCTATTGTGACTGTGTGATTGGCAGAAGACACCCTAACCCTTTTCATCTCAACCCACATTAAATACAAGCTTCAAATCTAGGACTTAGAGAACCAACCTCATTTACTCTTACTACTCCATCTTTTCATAAGAAGTGATACCCTAGTTCACAGAAAAAGTATTGGCGATATGGAAGACATGAAATTTACTCTTTAATTTGCTAATGCAGCAGATATGCAAGGTTTTCAAATTAAATACTGTGGACATAGATTGCTATTTATTTCACTTTTACTCAGATCTCTCACTGGAACCTTTCCAAATACTTTCAGAGGCACAAGAATGGTGTCAAACCATTTTGGTACCTTCCAAACCAAATATATTGCAGAATAAAATATATACTAGCACTGTGTCTCCTTTAAATTGGAAGGAAGTTGCTGATTGTAAAACTGCTACTCAGCATTCATAAAGCATCGTCTTTTCAGGGACCTAGTGCATCATCCACTGCGTAGCCAACCTTAGTGCATGACCCAGGGAGTTACTGGTCATCATCTCCATGGGAAGGGACATTCAGGATGCCTCTCCTTTTTTTTTTTTTTTTTTTTGAAGGCCAAACACAGAGCCAGCTTCAGAGGAAGGATTCGAAAATAAACGCAATGTCAATAGTTTTCTGAAGATAAGAGAAACAAGCTCCATTAGACAGTTCTGTCTCTAAAAAAATTGATTGTTTCTATTTTTTATTCATTAGAGCCTCCCTGCCCCCTCATTGTCTAAATGATACCTCATTTCAAAGGTGGGCACTAAGAAGACATAAAACCCTTAAAAAGAAAACACAAAGTTGGAAGAACTTGCAGACATTGTGCAGTTTCATTGTCCCTCACTCATCCTGGCTTTCTTCATTGATTCATTTGGTGCATATTTATTGCGTGCTTTTGTACTTTCTGCTTTCCTATCACTTGTTCTGTTTATTCCACATATAATAGGACTGTATAGTCTAATATTTATCAAGCATCACCAGGATACATACTTAGTGTATGTGATGTGTTTTCACATCTGCAACCCAACAATTTTTACATATGGGGAAACGGAGGGTTAGAGAAATGGTTAAATGTGACCAATTTTATGCATATGGGAGATGACAGAGTAGTTCAGAAACAGTTTGTTTGGAGCAACCTTGTGCATAATTTTGCTCCCTCTGTCTTCACAAAGGAAGTAGTTGGCTTAGAAGCTCTTTGTTATAAATAAACCCTAGGATACACAAGGTTGTATTTCCCAAATCTTGGTGACTTCAAACAACACAGGTTTATTTCTCTCTCATGCTGCATCTTCATCATGGGTGAGCTGAGAACTCTGCTCTGCAGGATCCTTAATCCAGGACCAGGTTGATATCCTGCCATGGCAAAGGCAAAGCAAGCACTGAAACTCTTAGAGGTTTCTCCAGGATGTGACACTTGTACCTCCTGCTTACACATTTTTAACTAAAGCAAGTTACATGATTATGTCTGGGATCGGAGAGTGGGGAGGTGCAGTCTTACCATGTGCCTGCAGAAAAGAGAGAAAATGATTGTGAGTGGTGGTGACAGTCTCACAGGTGAATGAGTATTGGTCATGGGACTGTTGCTGGCATATCCTGAGCTTTCACATTGTGTGTTTGTACATGAAATAGTCCCAAACGTGAGCCCAATATGCTTCAATAAATGATTTACCTTCTGCTCCTCTGACCTTGTCCATTGTCTTATCTTGGACATGTCTAACATTTTTCTTCTCTCAAAGCAACTCTTTTGAAGAAATCACTATTAAAAAAAAAAAAAAAATAGAATTTCCCCAAGTATTCTGTTATCTCACATCTCTTATCTCTGGCAACTGATGAGTCAAGAAGAGGACCAGTGGTCAGTGCCTTAAGGTCAATAGGTAGGTTGTCAGCTAAAAGGACCTTGACCCTTCTTTACTGTCATCTTTCAAATGCCTACTGTGAGAATAGCAAGTACTGCTGTCTCTTGCCTTTGTTTGCCACCTAAAAAATGTATTGACCCATATAAGACATGTCTTGGGAATCTGAACAGCATCTCTCAGTTTTTGAGTTAGATTCAAGAAATATTTCCTGAGCATCCACATCAGGCTAGGCATGGGGACATGAAGATGAATAAAAACTTGTTCTTTGCTCCTAAGCAGCTTATATGCAAATGTGATAGGCCAGAGGTTCTCAGCTCTGAGTACACATTAGAATCCTGGGGAGCTGTAAAATGCAGGTACTGACACCTACTCCTAATGTTTCTGATTTAATTAGTCTGGAATGAGGTGTGGGCATCAGTATTTTTTAAAAACACCCTGGCTAGGCATGGTGGCTCATGCCTGTAATCCCAACACCTTGGGAGGCTGAGGTGGGTGGATCACTTGAGGCCAGGAGTTTGAGACCAGCCTGGGCAACATGGTGAAACCCCATCTCTACTAAAAATACAAGAATTAATCGGACATGGTGGTACAGACCTGTAGTCCCAGCTACTAGGGAGGCTGAGGTGGGATGATTGCCTGAGCCTGGGAAATTGAGGTTTCAGTGAGCTGTGATCATGCTACTGTACTCCAGCCTGGGAAACAGAATAAGACTGTCTCTCCCAAAAATAAAAATAATAATAAAAAAAACTTCCTGACTAATTCTAATGTGAAATCAGAGTTGAAATCCACTGATTAAGATAGATATAGAAATAAATAACTTCAACATCTGTTTAAGTCACTGTGTTGAGAATGGAAGCTGAAACAGAGGCAGATACATTATATTAGAATTTATTGTTCAGCTAGGTGGACATTTTATAAACATGACCTCTAATCTTCAATATAATTCTCTCTGCTCAAAGTCCTTATAATAGGCTGGGCTCAGTGGCTTACACCTGTAATCCTAGCACTTTGGGCGGTCAAGGTGGCAGGTGAGGGGAATCAGTGAAGTCAGGAGTTCAAAACCAGCCTGGCCAACACAGCAAGGCCCCATTTTTACAAATAAATTTTTTTAAGTTAGCCTGGTGTGGTGACATGCACCCATAGTCCTAGCTACTTAGAAGACTGAGGCAGGAGGATTGGTTGATCCAGGTTGAGGCTGCAATGAACTACGATGGCAACATGGCACTCCAGCCTGGGCAATGGAGCGAGATCCTGTCTCAAAAAGAAGAAAAAAATTCCTTATCCTTATTTTATAGATGAGAAAATCAATGTCCAGGGAGCTTATGTCATTTGCCCAAAGTTACACAGCTAGCAAGTGTTAGAGCCAAATTCAAACTTAGGACTGTCTGGCTCCAAACCCACAGACCATCCAAATATTTGCTCTTTTTCCAAAGTAGACTGCACTCATACACTATTTTCCTAAAGAACATAAATGAAAGTTGTGCAAAGGTCAGTCTGTTGCTTTTGTTTCATTCTTGATTACATTCTCTGTTCCTTAGTTGTGTCTCCTGACATTTCCTTTGCTCCTTCTCCAACATTCAAGCTCACATTCTTAGAGTTATGGGGGAGAAGAACATAGTGGCGAGGTATCTTAAGTTCAATTCTAGAGCAATTAGCTCATCATCTTGGCTCTTCGTGCTATTACGCTATTTCCCCCGGAGCCGGGTATAATCAAAGTTCCTCCTACTTGTTGTATAACTGACCTGCGTAGCCGAGCTGTGAGCCAAGTCTGTCTGGATCACGTAAGCTTGCAGAGAGAACTGAGCCAAGTACTTCCAAAACAAACCTCGTTAAACAAAAGCGGAGTGTGGTCGAGCCGAACACACAGGGTGGAGGGTTCAGAAGACCGTCTGCCAGTCTCAAAATCAATATGGGGTCTGTGATGTTAAACATCCAAGGGCAGTTGAGCTGGAGGGATGGATTCACCTTTACAGATGAATCTGGAAACCAGTGAGAATGATTCTGCATGATTAGGAATAATAACCTGGAAAACCATTGCCAAATTGCTTCCTTTTAGTGAAATATCTTCAATTTTTCTGAAATCCTAAGGCAATCAAGACCCCAGCTCGTGTCTGTTCATCAAGCTTAAAGGAAAATGAAAATGAGTCTGGCAGTAGTGACTAGAACTTCAGATGGTTACGTCTCATTTCACTTTGCAGGAGTGTGGAAAATTGAGTCAGAAATCTTAGTCTCTATGCATCTCCATCCTTCTCCTAACACAGTAAAAATCTTGGGCAAGCCCTATACATTTTTTGTTTCTTAATTCTATCCTGTTTTATAAAGGAAAGCATCACATAAATTGCCTTTCTTGTACCTCCTAATAGGTCCCTAGAGATTATTATGAAAACTAGAAAGGTGCTCATATCTTGAGTTCTTCAAGAGAGAGGAACCAAGAGGCTCTATTGTGAATATCAAAACAAAATTTAATTTGCTTTCTCTCCACGTTCACCCTTTTTCTAAGGAGCCTTTTGGTGTATCTGAAGCCACATGTCTGACATGCACCACTGTGTCACAGCACTTAGCACAGTGCCTGTCACCGGGGAGGCACTCAGTAACTATCTGTGACTTCTGTGCCTGTTACTGGCTGTCCTTATCTCACCCCCCAAATCTTCATCTCCCTATGCCACAACCAAACTGCCATTTCATAGTTCTTTACCAGATGGTAGGAAGAGCTTCAAGCTCCACTGGTTGAAGAGGGAAAAAAAAAAAATGGATTTCAGTCACAGAGCAGACACCAGAATAGAGAGATGCTATGTGTGGATGAGGCAGGAGCATCTGCATGTTGATACCCAGCTGCTTAACAGGCTGGTCTCCAACTGAGAATTGGGCCAACGATGAGTGTCAGTAAATTGCCTCCGCACCTCCAGAGCCTGAAATTCCTGCTTTCCAAAAGTCAACAGGAGGGTAATTTGGTAGGCATCCAGACTCATCCTTTCCACAAAGTCTCTCTGCATCTCCCACCAGGGAAAATTTGGCTCCAGCCTCCCCACAGCCTCCAGTTCAGCTTCCAGCACAGTGGGCCAGCCGGGGCCATCAGAAGCAGAACAGGGACCAAACGCTGCAGCAAGCAGGAGAAGGACTGGATCCAGGGGCAGGATCTGGACAGGGCCATCCCTCACTGATCACCCTTTGACCAAGTACCCCAAATTGAAGCAGTGGAAGGCAAGGGGTATCCAGACTGACCTCTCCAAACCTTAGTCATGTTCTCACTGATGATGCAATTGGGTCAATGAAATCTTTTTTCCTCACAGCTGTGCCTGTGGCCATCTGTAGCAACCAACTTTCCTTTATATATATGTTTTCCTATATGTATATGTTTTCCATAAAGACAGTGTGTTCTGACTAGCTATAAGCTATCCATTATTAGGTGAGACAAGTGAATAATGTTTTGTATGAACCAGGCAGGTAACTCAGGGATGTCTACCTCTCAGATCCTGATTCCACAGCTCCCAGGGACAGGGAGGGCCCTGGGGACACTGGGAGAACAGTCCCCACTCAATCAGATCACCAGGGTAAGAGCACAGACATGGCATTGTCTCCAGAGGGATAGGTGGTAGAATATTAGAATAGAAAAGTATATCAGTCTCTCCAGCCTCTGATATGGACCAGAAAGAGCTGACAGCCTGATTTATCATCATGGTAGAATTTTATGCCCTCAAATAATGGCTAGTAACCTGGATGTTCCACTGGAAAAATAAAATCAACCCAAAAATGTAGACTCCAGATTACCATGTCCTCAGCATTTGAGTGATGACATTGAGCCTTTGGGTCAGGTTTGGAGGTGAGTCTTGAGAGAGAAGGAAAGTTCTTCCGAAGGGGTGCTTACTGGAAAGCCTAGTGCAATCATGCTAGCTGGCCAAGCCAATTGTAAAATTTCAGATTTATTGTGTTTAGCAGAAATACAGCCTGTACATTTGAAATATTATCCAAATGACCTGGCTTCAAGTTAGAAATCTTACATGAATTGAAACAAGTGAATTAGGGAGGCCTCTTGCCTTCAGCCCTAAAGGGTCTGTGGGAGGTAAGTCAAGAACCATTTATAGTAGTGATAAAATACTATATTTAAGGCTGTAAAAATTTGGCACGCGAGGACTCAGCTCAGAAGTAAATTCGTTTTATGTGCTCGGCAAAGGAGCAACTGGAAAGTTTTACAAATGGGAAGTTTGACCTACTGAGATTTTCAAGATAAATTATGTCAATTATTCCTTAAGACTGAGTACGGTCATTTACCCCCCTTGAATGTTGAATTGCAAATCCGAACCATGAAGTCAGTAACAACTTCACTTTGCCATGGTGTACATGACTAACGACAGTTACCCAAAGTCATGTCCAACTGTCACATTATGTGCCCAAATGTGCATTAATGGGATGGGCCACTTGGGAACCTAACAAGCAACCGGGGAAGAGCATCAGAGCTATGCCCAATTAACAAACACCTCATATGATGGGGCATGATGCTTTTACTGTGCCAAGAAGCTAGTGATCCTTTACTTGGGAATTCTATAATATGTCTGTCTGAAGCTAGAACTAGTAGATAGTGCTTGATGCCTGACAGATGTGTGCTTTATTCAAAAGAGCCTTATTAATTTTAGTCTCCTATACATCCCCGGCCTCACTGTCTACCTCTTGTTCCTCACCCTCATTCTCCAGCTACACTGCAGGGCCCTAGTCATGATTGCTGTAGCCCATTCTTGCTCCAGGGCCCTGCACTAGCTATTCCCTCTACCCAGAATGTTTTTCCCAAGATACCAGTGTGGCTGGTTCCTTCCTTTCGTCACATCTCAGGTTAACAGTCAGCTCCTAAGAGGCTTATCCTCAGCACCCAATTCAGCCTCCCTCCCTCTCTGTCTACACTACACATACACACACACTCACGCACATCAGTCATCCTATTTTAATTCTAGCAGATCAGATATAAGTATCTGATATTTTGATGTTTTATTGACTTTTAATATACGTGGGTCGTATTTCTTCCCTCACTTAAAATGTAACTTCCAGCCAGGCAGAGACTTGATCGGTTCTATTTACTGTTGTCTCATCAGCTCCTTGAATCCTGCTTACCACATGCAGGTGGTCAATCCACAATGTTCAACCAAGTCCATGGCAGCGGCCTCACATGTAAATCTATGGTGAATGTTTGAAAGGGCCCTTGTGGAGCATGGAAGAGCCATACTTCAGTATCAGGGCTCACCTCAGTTGAGTCATTTCAACCTAGTCTCTGGGTCTCCCGCCCTCATCTGGAAGCAGAGGGGGCTGGGCCAGACCAGTGGCCCAAATCAGCAGCCTGCCACCTCTCTTCTGTGAAGCCCTTTCTCTTCCTCACCATCCACTTCTCCCTGTTTAGCCAGGACAGCTTTGCTTTCATCTTGTTAATGTATTTGATTTTTTGTAAGTTTTCATTTGGTAAAGGATTCTGCTGCTAGAGTAAAATTTTAAATCTCCCAGCTTGGATAAACCCTTGTGTTAGAAATTAATCCTGGCCCAGCTGTAAGAGGCTAGTTGTGCACTTTGGGGAAATTCACTTAAGCCTCAGACTCCTCATGTAAATGGAGGATGATTTCCATATCTGTCTCACAGCGTTGGTGGGAGTATTAAATGAGATAATCCATCTGTGGTAGGCAGATAATAGCCCCTGAAAAGATGTCCATGCTCAAATCCTCAGAGCCTATGAATATGTAACCCTACACAGCAAGAGGACTTTGAAGATGAGATTAAGGTTAAAGATTTTGAGATGGGGAGATTATTCTGAATTAGCTAAGTGGACTCAATCTGAGCTCATGAGTGTTTAAAGTGGAGAACCTTTCCAACTGCAGTCAGAAAGACCCATCACTGATAGCCCTGAAGTTGGCAGAAGAGACGCCCCAAGCCAAAAAATGCAGGTGGCATCTAAAAGCCAGATACAACCCTCAGCTGATAGCCAGCAAGGAAATGGATATCTCAGGCCTACAACTGCAAGGAATAGAATTCTGCCAACAACCTGATTGAGTGAGGAAATGGATCCTTTCCCAGAGCCTTCAGAAGGAACCCAGACCTGCTGCCACTCTGCTTTTAGCCCATTGAGATCCCTACCAGACTTCTAACCTAGAGGACTGTGACATAATAAACTTTTATGTTTTAAGCTGCTAAATTTATGGAAATTTGTTATGGCAGCAATAGAAAACTATTTAACCATTACATTTAAACTATGTAATAAAGTACTTGGCACATGGGAAGGGCTCACTAAATGTGAGCATTTCTTATAAATATGATTAATGGGGGTAATTATTAATATCATTATATTGTCTCAATAACCTCTTCCGGCCTTGATGCTGAGCTTTGAATTCTGAAACTCCATTTCATGCCTATCCTGCAGATGTTTACTCTTAGTTATCTTACAAGAATTATTCACCAACTTCAAGGTCCAGGTGTTGTGCTGGATAGCAGTTAGAGGAAATTTCTGAGATGCGGAACCAAGTATACAGATTAACAACACTAAAGAGGAACAGATGGACACTGGGTGCTTCCTGAGGTGATGCCTTAAGAAAGGCACAACATGACCCATGTAGTAGTTTGGCTGCAGATACTTAACTTGAGTTTACACATGAGGAAATATCAGGAAAATCCCAAATGAAAACCTTTATTAAAAATAAACCATTGCCTTTCTCCAAATAGGACAAGAAGAAGTCAAAGTATCTCTCTTTGTGGATGATATGATTCTATACCTAGAAAACCCTAAAGACATTGCCAAAAGACTCCTGGAACTGAAAAATGACTTCGGTAAAGTTGCAGGATAGAAAATCGATGTACAAAATCAGTAGCATTTTATACACCAATCATGTTTGAGCTGAGGGCCAAATCAAGAATGTAATCCCATTTACAATAACCCCCTTCCTGCCACCCCCTCACAAATATGTAGAAATACATCTAATCAAGGAGATAAAAAATCTCTATGGGGAGAACTACAAAACACTGTTAAAAGAAATCAGAGATGACACAAACAAATGGAAAAATATTCCATGCTCAGGGATTGGAAGAATCAGTATCATTAAAGTGGCCATACTGCTCAAAGCTATCAGATTCAATGCTATTCTTATCAAATCGCCAATGTCAATTTTCACAGAAGTAGCAAAAACTATTCTAAAATTTATATGGAACCAAAAAAGAGCCTGAATAGGCCAAAGTGATCCTAAGCAAAAAGAAGAAAACTGGAGGCATTACATTACTCAAACTATACTTTAAAGTTACAGTAACCAAAATAGCATGGTATTGTTACAGAAACAAACATATAGACCAATGAAACAGAGTAGAGAATCCAGAAATAAATTCATACACCTACAGCCATTTGCCCTGCAACAAAATTGACAAAAATAAGCAATGGGGAAAGTACTTCCTATTTGATAAATGGTGCTGAGATAGCTGGCTAGCCATATGCAGAAGAATAAAACTATACCCCTATATTTCACCATATACAAAAATTAACTCAAGATGGATTAAAGATTTAAGTGTAAGACTTCAAACTGTAAAAATCCTAGAAGAAAACCTAGGGAACAACATTCTGGATATGGATCTTGGGAACGAATTTATGAGTAAGTCATCAAAAGCAATTGCAGCAAAAACAAAATTGACAAGTGGGACCTAATTAAACTCAAGAGCTTCTGCACAGCAAAAGAAACTATCAACAGAGTAAACAAACAACCTACAGAATGGGAGAATGTATT
Organism: Rhinopithecus bieti; assembly: GCF_001698545.2. Classification (NCBI taxonomy): domain Eukaryota; kingdom Metazoa; phylum Chordata; class Mammalia; order Primates; family Cercopithecidae; genus Rhinopithecus; species Rhinopithecus bieti. The sequence goes on from NW_016810765.1 coordinate 1,544,227, forward strand.
TGCAAACTACACATCTAACAAAGGTCTAACATCCAAAATCTACAGAATCTATAAGGAACTCAAACAATTCAAAAAGAAAAAGAAAAAAAAAAACACCTTAAAAAATGAGCAAAAGACACCATGCAGTGGCTCACACCTATAATCCCAACACTTTGGGAGGCCTAGGTGGGCAGATCATGAGGTCAGATTGGGACCATCCTGGCTAACACGGTGCAACCCTGTCTCTACTAAAAATATACCCCAAAAAATTAGCCAGCTGTGGTGGCGGGTGCCTGTAGTCCCAGTTACTTGGGAGACTGAGGCAGGAGAATGGCGTGAACCCAGGAGGTGGAGCTTTCAGTGAGCCGAGATCACGCCACTGCACTCCAGCCTGGGTGACAAAGCAAGACTCCATCTCAATAAAGAAAAAAAAAAAGAGCAAAAGACATGCACAGACACTTCTCAAAAGAAGACATACTAGCTGACAACAAACATGAAACAATTATCCACATCACTAACATCAGAGAAATGCAAATCAAAACAAAAAGGTAACATCTCACACCAGTCAGTGTGGCTATTATCAACAAGTCAAAAATCAACAGATGCTGGCAAGCCTGTGGAGAAAAGAGAATGCTTATACCCTGTTGGTGTGAATGTAAAGTAGTTCAGCCACTGTGGAAGGCCATTTGGAGATTTCTCAAAGATCTTAAAACAGAACTACTGTTTGACCCAACAATCCCATTACTGGGTATATACCCAAATATACCCAGTGTGTGTGTGTGTGTGTGTGTGTGTATATATATGAAAAGAAATCCTTCTGACCAAAAGACACCTGCACTCATATATTCATCACAGCACTATTCACAATAGCAAACATATGGAATCAACCTACGTGTCCATCAATGGTGGGCTGAATAAAGAAAACGTGGTACATATACACCATGGAATACTATGCAGCCATAAAAAAGAACAAAATTATGTCCTTTGTAGCAACATGGATGCAGCTGCAGGCCATTATCCTAAGCAAATTAACACAGGAACAGAAAAGCAAATACTGCCTGTTCTCATTTATAAATGGGAACTAAACATGGGGTACTCATGAACGTAAAGATGGCAGCAATAGAAACTGGGGGCTACTAAAGAGGAAGGAGAGAGAGGGGGATGAGGGTTGAAAAACTATCGGGTACTAAGCTCAGTATCAGTTATTCCCCAACCACAGTGTCACTCAATATACTTAGGTAACAAATCTGCACATGTACCACCTGAATTGAAAATAAAAGTTGAAAAAAAGTGGGAAAAAAATGCCTTTTAAAAATATCAATGTCACCAAAGTCAAAGAAGAGCCAAGAAATTGTTCTAGATTCAAGGAAACTAAACAGATGAGATGGCTAAATGCAATACATGATCCTAGAATAGATCTCTACTGAACATTACTGGGTCAATTGAAATATTGGACTATAGATGGGAAAGTAGGTAAATAAATGCATGTCTTAATATTAAATTTCCTGAGTTGAAACTTTCTGAAGTATGACTCTATTGTGGTTACATGACAGACATACTTATTCTTAGGAAATACACACGGAAATATTTATGGGTAAAAGACCACAAATGTGCATCTTAGTTTCAAATAGTTCCAAAAAAATGTACGTATAATATATAAAACAAGTGAGTGACCACCTTATAAAGCAAATGTGGCAGAATGTTAACAATAGGTGAAATCTAGGTAAAGGGCAAATATTTTATTCTTGCAAGTTTTCTGTAATTTTGAAGTTATTTTCAAATAAAGGGTTTTAGAAATTACCCAATTCTCTTTGCGATCCTGTAAAGAGAAGGAAATGTTAGCTCTTGGTGACCATTTAAACCACATGTTTTTCTTCTGATTTATAATTTCATCTGATACCTATGTTATTATGCCTGCCCCTTTTTAAGACTTGCACAAAGTAGAGCTTTCAAAATTAGTATAAAGACAGAAAGCTTCTTCAAACTTCCCTTTCAGTGCATTAAAAGTAAGCACTGGTTAAAGAAAGTACAATTTTCATGTAATCCACTGGTTTTAGATGCTAAGTTCTCAGATACTGAAGCATTAGCATCGTCTTTGGAAATATTCATCTAATGGGATAAATTATTTCTGGTAGGCTATATATCTCTTCAAAAAAGTGGCAAAGCTGTCAGCTAAACAGCGAGATGAATGAAGTAAATACTCCATTGTAAAAAATAATTACATGGTACTTATTAGATGTAGACATAGTTGGCAATAATGGACCAAAAGGAGGGATCATGGCAGCTTGGGTCAATCACAAGGGTCTCCAAATGTTTCTAAATGTGTGCCTGTTTAATTCCCATTGCAAAATGAGCCCTTTCATCTTTCATAACATTGATGAAAACGTTAATGTTCACAGTGCTGTTTTATGGAAACTGAACCCTGTTCGCCTCCCTGCACATGCCAAAATCCATGAGCCTTCTGTGATCAAGCTCATCTCTCTTCCATCAGTGCCAAACTTCTTAGAAATACTGAAGATTTCTAAAATGGATCAATGCTTTGGCAAATTGCCTCATCACCAAGAAAAAACACTCACAAACTTAAGTGGCTACTTGTGCATCTATCATTCAATAGAGCCTCAAGATACTGGGATTGACCTGCCAGTGGCTTTCCTACTGGCCAGTTGCCTCTCCTGAAGCAAAGGGAACAATGCTGAGCATTGTCATCCATGCAAGATGTGGCCATTAGAAAGATTGGTAGATGCTCTTTCATTGAGTCCCTTTGGACTAACAACATAGCCCATCTGGAGCACAAAAGCTGTAAACCTGGAAAAAAATAGACTGCACAGATGAGCAGTTTCGGTGCACCTTCCCCATTCAGAGGTGCTAATAAGGAAAAATGCTGAATTACTATGATTACCCATGACTTGAAAATAGCTTATCACCTGCCAATCTGAATGAAGTCCCCTGGAGGGCTGTGAAATGCCACAAAGAACAATGGCCTTGGAATCAGAATCTGCAGTGTCTGAGAGAGGCATCCCAGTGCAAGGCTAAAGGGCCTTCTAAAACGGAGCTCTTATTCTCAGTAAACCCTGCAAACTGGTTCTGGGCTATTCCCGTGCCAGAGAGAAGGAAAAGAGAAGAGCTTTCATAAAACAGTCAGGCCTATAAAGGTAGAAATGCAGGGGAGAGAAAGCCAGCAATTATCCAAAAGAATCATATCTTAGATAAGCGGCCAATTTAAGGTATTTCACGGTGGGGCAAAGCTCTCTCCAAATTCAGTTGATAATTGTTAGCCTGCTTTCTACTTTATGTGTTATTGTGTAAACTCAATCATACTGCAAAATCCCTCTTGTCTTCAGACCTCAGTGCCCCTGGAATGTTGTTCAAGTGGTCACATGAGGTTCATTAGGAAGAAGAGCTTGGCTTTGTAGAGACTGCGTATTTGGCTGTTCACAGGAATCTTTTCTTTGTTATCACAAAGCTCTGTGTTAAGACCGTTGTAGACACTAAAGCAGAGCATCTCCCAGCCGAGCAAGACATAATATCTCAGTGGTGGCCTGCCCCATTGGCAGGTGCTAAGCTTTTATTTTTATTATTATAATGGCTTTGCTTCCCCATGAACCATTTAGATGAAGTATGACCACAGTCTGAGTCTTCACTTAGGACCAACTTTTTCTCTTAATTTACTGTGGCATCAAAACAACAAGGATTTATTTATAAATTTTTGTTCTCTTTAAGAATGGATACAAGGAGAAAAGTCTCTCGAAATTGAAGAGCATTGCCTTTTTATTCAGTAACGCACTGCCTACCCTCACAAAACCCACACACATGCTTGTGGGTACACACACACACACACACATTTGTGGGTCTGCTTTCCTTCAAAATGTTCTAACGTGGGACTGGAGAGGTGGATAGGCTGACTTGTGCCAGAGACTAAGACATCTGCCATTAATTGGTGGGACAGCAAATAATGTAACCATGTTTTCTCTTTCACTAGCTTCTCTAGACAAATTGGCTTTGTGTTTATAATGCTGCTTCTAAGTTTCTTTCATCTTGTTCATAATTCCTAGCTCTCAGATTGCCTTTGAAAAATCCTGAAAAGCTGCCACTTTTGGAGCAGAATGAGCTGAGAGGGTATTTTCCCTTTTCTTGCCCACCCACCCCACACATACACATGCTTGTCACCTGGTAATGCGTTTCTCTATACCTGAGTCATAATTCGCTTCTTTTTCTAAATAACCCTAAGTGTTTTTTAAAGCCCGCAGTGATAAGAGTTGTTGTGTTGTTCATTGCCTGGTGGTCACCCACATGGATTTGTATAGTTCTTAGTCATAATCAGTCTAAAGCATATTTCATCATTATCTGGTGTGTACCCCAGTCTGTAGTATAAGGAGAAACTGGAAGATTACGGTTTTAATCTTCAAAAACTAGAAGTGGCTGGGTGCAGTGGCTCATGCCTGTAATCCCAACACTTTGGGAGGCTGAGGTGGACAGATCGCTTGAGCCCAGGAGTTTGAGACCAGCCTGGCCAACATAATGACACCCCATCTCTACACACACACACACACAAAAATACAAAAATTAGCCATAGGTGGTGGTGCACACATGTAGTCCTATTTACTTGGGAGGCTGAGGAGGGAGGATCACTTGAGCCCAGGAAGTCAAGGCTGCAGTGAGCTGTGTAGTCCCACTGCACTCCAGTCTGGGCAACAAAGCAAGTCTCTGTCTCAGAATCAAAACAAAATTAAAAAAAAAACTAGAAGCACTGGGCTAGTGATGAGTAAAACTAGATTCAGTCCTCAAGCTGCCACTAATTAACTGTTTGGCTTTGGTCAAGTCCCTAAAATTTTCTAGTCTCAGTTTCTTCATCTGTAAAATTTGGCAAGGGGTGAAATTCATTTCTACAAGTGCCAGGCAGGTACCGTGGTCAAGTGGGCCAACTGAGGACTAAGGCCACAGGGCATCCCCATCTAGAGGAGTCATTTGCTCCTCAGCCCCAACCAATTGCTACATGCAGAACTTGAGGTAATTCAGACTTTCATGAAAAATCTTTTGATTTCCTTAAATACAGTTAAAACATTGTTTGTGCTGGCTGAACAAATCATTTCTGCAAAGTATATTCCAGTCCACCGCTTCTAGACTCCTGGCACTCTCAAGTCTCTCCTTCCCTCTTTTGTGTAATGTTTAGAACCATTCAGCAATTGACATCCAATCCAAGTGTTCAGGGGAGTGAATCCAACCCAGGAAAGATGATCACGATATTCCTCAGGCTACCAAGTGGATTAAGAATTGCGCTGATCACTCGTCACAGTTTCAGCAGGTCCAGGTGTTAATAACAAAACTTAAGATGGGTTGCTGACTTTTGAGAAGGAGAAGCTTAAAAAGGGTATTAAAGAAAACAAAGCTCCATTTGTAACTAGACAGCATTTCCAGCCGGCAGTATACAAAAGAAAGAACAAGTGGAAGCGCTTCTGTATAATTTGCTGCGCAACTCTGGAGATTCAGCTTAACCTCCTATAGCTGTAAGCAATAAAAGCACAGAAGTAGAGAGACGTAATCAAAACATACCTAGTATTCCATAGAAGCCATCACATAACACAGAGGACAAAAATGTGTAGCAATAAATAACACATGGAACGTAGCAAAACTCTCAGATCAAGAGAAACAGTTTTGAAGAAAACTATTTCCAAAATCTGTGAAGTTTTAAAAACGTAGAGCAATAGGCCAAGGCTCCAAACCTAGAGGGAAAGGATAGATTCTCCGGCTGGTGCCTCCTGATTAACGAATAGAAAGTGATCCAGTTGCTATAGCGACTTGAAGATACACAAAAGAAAACATCACTTCTTTAAAATATGCCTGATGATGAATAGGCAGAGTCTTTCAAAATATTTTTTAAGAAATATGAGCAACTTTTTTTTTTTTTCTTTAAAGTGAATCACACAGGATGGCTCTTAGATTTCTTTCTTTCTTCTTTTTGTTCAGATAACAGGACTTGTTTACACAAGGCATAGTTTGTTTACATGAACCAGCAATTCGGGCAAAAATTAATGATCAGAAAATATGTCTGTTGGAGATTAAGTTTTGTTTTCAGCAGTTTTGTTTCTGTTTGAGCAGCAAGGGAGATAAGTGTATGTTGTCTTGATTTTCCTTTTTTCCAGCAATATATTTATTTGGAGAGTTTCCTTGGATGCTGAGAATGTGAAATGTACCTAAGCAATCAGGAAAAGGAAGGTTGTGTTTGATGAAACCTTCCATTGTCTATCCGAATGGAGAGGTAATAAAAAAATATGATTTTGGTGGGACTGTATGCCCACTCCCTTTGGCCCTCCAGCCTGGACCCCACCATCTCCAAAGGATTGTTCTGTTTTGCTCCAGGCAGTTCAGCCTTGGCACAGTATCCTGAATAGAGGACATTCAAGGCACGGTCTTGAAATAAAAACTGCAGTGATTAAATATCCTGGGGACCCCTTCTGTGGGGGATAGAGAGCTCTTACTTGAATGATTTGGGTAAACTGTTGGCACAAGGCCCCAGCTGAAGTGTCCCAGGGCCTGCAGCCTGGACAGACATTCTTTAATTGAAAATGTGATGTGGGCTTTTGCTAACCAGCAGAGGGGTCAATGATCTTGAACAGCATCCTAAGTCTATGTTATATGGTCTTTTACAGCGGGTGTGTGAATATGTGTATTAAAGGATATGTAATCTTAAAGAAAGGTAGTTCACAGGGGAGCAGGGAAATCACTTGAAAATCGCAGGAAGAGAAGTTCCCAAACCTGCACCTGTTTTGTCTGATCTTGGACAAGTAACTGAGGTTTTTTGGGGCTCAGTTTACTCACCCCTAAAATGAGGAAGTTAGACCACTTTAAAGTCAGCAAACATATTAAGTGCCCGCTACGTGCTGTCATCTTCCACGTATATCCCCAGATCCCACTCCTGAGTCCCAGGGATCCAAATCCAGCACTGTTCAGCTGCTCAAGCCAAAATTCCCAGAAACCCATCATTCCTCCACCTTTCCTTGGGCTTCACTGAAATAAAAAGGTAATAGTCACACCTCTCCCACAATTCAGAATCAAATGAGCATTCAGGGAGAAAGGAAATTATACAGAAAAAAATCAAAGCATCAGCTTTATTCCTTATAAGGCCACAAGGGAAAATATGAATGAGATCTCTGAACTGCGAACTTCCTAACCACTTCCCTCTGCATTCACTTTCCCATCTCACTCAGCTGGGCCTATGAGTTCCTTCTCCCAAACTCACCAGTTCACACATGATAAAGCATTCCTCTTCTCACTAAAAAGAAGTAGGTGAATTGAAAAGAAGAACTGGCAGCTCTCTTTCCAATATTTTAAAGATCAAGGCAGGAACACATGGTGCTCCTAAACACTAGTAAGTTACATTTTAGTTTCCCAGGGCTGCTGTCACAAAGTACTATAAAATGAGTGGCTTAGGCTGGCAGTGGCTGACACCTGTAATCTCAGCACTTTGGAAGGCCAGAGCAGGTGGCTCAGGCCTGTAATCCCAGCACTTTGGGAGGCTGAGGGGGGCGGATCACGAGGTCAGGAGATTGAGACCATCCTGGCCAACATGGCGAAACCCCGTCTCTACTAAAATACAAAAAATTAGCTGGAGATGGTGGTGCATGCCTGTAGTCCTAGCTACTTGGGAGGCTGAGGCAGGGGAATTGCTTGAACCTGGGAGGTGGAGATTGCAGTGAGCCAAGATCATGCCAGTGCACTCCAGCCTGTTGACAGAGTGAGACTCCATCTCAAAAAAAAAAAAAANGATCAAGGCAGGAACACATGGTGCTCCTAAACACTAGTAAGTTACATTTTAGTTTCCCAGGGCTGCTGTCACAAAGTACTATAAAATGAGTGGCTTAGGCTGGCAGTGGCTGACACCTGTAATCTCAGCACTTTGGAAGGCCAGAGCAGGTGGCTCAGGCCTGTAATCCCAGCACTTTGGGAGGCTGAGGGGGGCGGATCACGAGGTCAGGAGATTGAGACCATCCTGGCCAACATGGCGAAACCCCGTCTCTACTAAAATACAAAAAATTAGCTGGAGATGGTGGTGCATGCCTGTAGTCCTAGCTACTTGGGAGGCTGAGGCAGGGGAATTGCTTGAACCTGGGAGGTGGAGATTGCAGTGAGCCAAGATCATGCCAGTGCACTCCAGCCTGTTGACAGAGTGACACTCCCGCCAAAAAAAAAAAAAAAAAAAAAAAAGTTGATACTCCCAAGAATGACATAAAACCTTCTTCGTGATCATTGATCTTCAGCCATGGATCTGTCCAGCCTTTCCTCTCCTGCCTCTTCTTGCTTCCCCAATCATATCTACTCCTTACTCTAGCTACCCCAAACTCTTTGCAATCCACCTTGGTACTTTCCCCATCCTATTATTTAAAACTTGTATGTTTTTAAGATGAGGGCAACTATGCTATATTTTGAGGTCCATCACTCACTCTACAGTTTCCTCAAGGAGAACTGAGGTGATGAATACATCCTTTCACTAAAGGAATCATCTCTGTAGATTTAGCTCTCTCTACATGAATGCCTTTCTTTCCTTTTCTGTCTTCTCTCTGTCCCACTCCCTCTAATTCATCTTTCAAGTCTCACCTAAGGTTTTGTTTCCTCAAGAAACCATTCTTCATCCATTCTTTGAAGACATTCCCACACACATACACATGTGTGCTCTAATTTAGTTATCACTTTATTTTCTTAGCAAATTGTTCAGAGTCTTCTTAGCAATCTGAAAACACAGCATCCATTGCGATATCTTTCTATTTGCTTCATTCCCCCTGACTCTGAGCTAAATATTGTAATAGGAATTAGTCTCCTTCTTACCCTCCTTCTTTCATCCACCAAATTTCAATGCCCCTTCTCAAGGTATTTCTTCTTATATACTATGTCTCTTTATCGTTCTCCATGGGCTAACAGTTGTTTGCTTTCTTGATTATTCTGCAATTTCACTGTGATAAGTCTTCTTATAGATTAACAAAATATGTATTTGTTCTGCTTCTTAAAATTAATCATGGGGATTTATTATTATTATTATCATTACAGACAATATGTCTCTGTCACCCAGGCAGGAGTGCAGTGGTGCAGTCATAGTTCACTATAACCTGGAACTCCTGGGCTCTAGGGATCCTCTTGCCTCAGTCTCCCAAGTAGCTAGGATTACAGGTGCATGTTATTATACATGGCTAATTTTTAATTTTTTTTTTTTTTAGAGACAGAGTCTTGCTATATTGCCCAGTCTGGTCTCAAACTCCTAGGCTCAAGCAAGCCTCTTGCTTTGGCCTCACAAAGTGCTGGAATTACCAGCATGAGCCACTGTACCCAGCCAGATTGGTGTTTTCTTTTTTTTTCCCAACAATTCTGGAAAATTTTTAAGGATTTCATTATTATCGAATATTGTCTCTTTCCCATTCTCTCAGTTATCTCTTTTTGGAACTTTGATATTTTTTTAGCCCTTCTCATTTTAACCTACTTGTTTCTTAACCACTCTTTCCTGTTTTTTAGCTTTTATTGTCTCTACGGGTTGAAGCTTCTGCCTTTTCTTTTTACCTATCTTTGAGTTTACCTAATTCTTTTTCTGCTATGCCTAATCTACTGTTTAATCTCTCCACTGAACTTTAGATTCTAATTTTTATGTCTTTCACTTATAGAAGTTATATGTAGTTGTTTTACCAACCACTTGGTTATTTTATATTTTCAAGATGTTCTTTTTATTTCTTTAAAATTTTAAATATTTGTTATTTTATATTTTGTACCAGATACTTTCAAGATCTGTAGTCTCTATGGGTTTGATTCTGGTGTTATTTCTGCTGACTTTCTCTCATGGTGACTGATTTCCTTATGCGGCTTATGTTTTTAAACTGTGACCATTTTCCTTGAAAATTTACCCATGAAAATACTTTAAGGTCTGGGTTAAAGACTATATTTTTTAAGAGAAGATTTGCATTTCCTTCTATCATTTGCCTTAAGGCATTACTTACCTGGAACTACTTGAAACTGAATTTTCCTTTTGAGATGTTCCAGAACACACAGATAACATGAATTATGACTATAAACCTATGTGAGATCTGGCTTAGGGTTACACATTCTCAGAGGAGGTTTTTTGTTGTTTTATTTTGTTGTATCTACTTGTCTTAGTCCATTTGTATTGCTATAAAAGAATACCTGAGGCCGGGAAATGTAGAAAGAATAGAGGTTTATCTGGCTTATGCTTCTGCAGGCTGTACAAGAGCATAGCTCCAGCATCTGCTTCTAGTGAGGGCTCCAGGCTGCTTCCACTTATGGTGGAAGCGGGAGAAAGCAAGGGGAGGGGAGGTGCCAGGCTCTTTTGAACAAGCAGCTCTCATAGGAACTCTCACGGGAAGTAGTAAAGCAAGAACACACTCATTCCCAAGAGGGCAGCACCACCCTTGCATGAAGGATCCACCCACAGGAGCCAAACACCTCCTATTAGGCCCTACCTCTAACATTGGAGATAAAAAATATCCTTTTAAAAAATATATTGTTTTTAGACCTATATGAATGGGAGGAGTTAAAATTTTAGCATGAGGTTTGGAGGGTCAAATAGCACTACTGAATGTTAAGGATGAGACCGAGATAATTTTTTCCTGTCTCTTCCTCCTGAAAGTTAATTTTTCATCCATCCTTCACTAAGACTGCAATCCTTGGGTTCCTATTCCAGCCCTGCATTTTATCTGACAACCCTTACTATAATAAGAATGCTCTGAATTTGCCCATTAAGCAAGATAAATAAAAGCCTATTTTTTGTTTGTTTGTTCTTTGTTATTTTTGTTTGTTTGTTTGTTTTCGTTTTTGTTTTTTCAGATGGTGTCTCTTTCTGTCACCGCTGGAGTACAGTGGCATGACCTTGGCTCACTGCAACCTCCGCCTCTTAGGTTCAAGTGATTCTCCTGCCTCAGCCTCCTGAGTAGCTAGGATTACAGGCACGCACCACCACACCTGGGTAATTTTTATATTTTTAGTAGAGATGGGGTTTCACCATGTTGGCCAGGCTGTTCTCAAACTCCTGACCTCAAGTGATCCACCTGCCTCGGCCTTCTAAAGTGCTGGGATTACAGGTGTTAGCCACTGTGCCTGGCTGATACAGTCCTAATTAAGTGGGAAGAGAGAAGAGAAAGAATCATAACTTGGCTTCTTTCAGCCTGAAAAAATATTTCTGTGGTACACTAGATTAGAGGTTTCTCCTTTCTATCATTCATCACACTGTGGTTTCTCTCTAATTAGCTTTGTTAATTACTGTCCCTTTGCCAGATTGCAAATTCCTTGAGGTAGGGACTGCCTTTCTCATCTGCATATACTCCTTATAGTATCCAAAGCCGTGAATGGACTGCAGTGTGGGATCAACTAAGTGTTTATTACTTCTAAGTCCACTTCACTGCTGGGTGCTCCTCTTCTCCCATCCACCCAGGTGCTTGGGCAAGGCCAGGGAGTAATCCCATTCCCTCACCTCACACATTTTATCATTTAATATTCTCAATTTTATTTCTTTACTTTCTCTCAAATCTGAGTTTTCCTGTTACTGTACCCACAGTCTTAGTTTATCCCTAATCATTTCTCCTCTAGTATATTCCTTTAAAAAAAAAAAAAAGTTTCTTGAGTATGTTACATGGAATCTAGTTGAGCAAGATTTAATGGACGTATCTGTTTCTGCAGTTAAATAAACCATTACCACACAGTAGACACATCATTTTAAGTAAGTCAGATCACATAGGTCATTTTTACTGAAGCTTCTCATGCCTCCCCATTACTCTTAGATTAGAATGTAAACCTCTTATCCTGGCCTATGAGATCCTAAAGGATCTTGTTCTGTCTATGATCCTGGCATCACCTCCTGACTCTCTCCCTTTCTCTCCGTCTCTTCCAGCCCCACTGGCCTTCTTGATGTTCCTTGAAGGGGACAAGCTTTCCCTGGCCTCTGTCTGGAACACCTGCCCTCAGAACCTCCCATGCTAGCTCTTTGTTGTCATTTGAATCTCTACTCAAATGTCAATTCTTGAAAGACACCGCCTCGCTAGCCCATCTAAATTAGGGCCTCTCCTCTCCACCCCAGTCTCATCACTCTCTAACCCTTAATCTGAATGTATGTACTTACTTACGTGTTTTCTTCACCCAATGCATATTTCTGGAGCATCTGCTATATACCAGCAATTCTTGGTATTGGAGATATAGGAAAACAAAACAGAACAACCTGTCTTCATGAAACTTGCGTTTTAGTGTTTGCTTCATGCATTTATTGAACAAAAATGTATGCTTTGTTTTCATTCTAATAATTATCTAGGCTGGGTGCAGTGGCTTACGCTTGTAATCTCAGCATTTTGGGAGGCCAAGGCGGGTGGATCACCTGAGGTCAGGAGTTTGAGACCAACCTGGCCAACATGGTGAAACTCTGTCTCTATGAAAAATACAAAAAAATTAGTGGGTGTGACGGCACACACCTGTAGTTCCAGCTACTCAGGAGTCTAAGGCAGGAGAATCGCTTGAATCTGGGAGCCGGAGGCTGCAGTGAGATCATGTCACTGTACTCCAGCCTGGGCGACAGAGTGAGCCTCCGTCTCAAAATAAATAATAATAATAATCATCTAATTTTTTCTTTTTGTTATGTCTTCCCCCCAAAAAATGAAGGCTTCAGAATAAATGAATACGTGAATGAATGTACAGCATTAGTGAGCGATCCCTATAGGAATTGCTGCATATTTTCATCCAGCACTTCTACCTGCTAGTCAGCCTACAGAAGCATGGAAATCCACAAACAACTTGCCTACTATGATATTCCCTTGCTGGAATTAGAGAACTTGATTTTAAAGACTAGAGTCCAATAGAAGACTGAGCCCTCTTTAGCCAGCATTTGTAGACAATAATTTCGATTATTTATTCCAGTCTCTTCTACCACCCTGTCCCTCCAGGGAGTTGTGCCCCACTGTCAGCCGCACCATTTGCATTACTGCCAATTCAAACATTTATTCATTATCCCTGGGCACCGACGAGGACAACATGATTGCAAATCACTAGCAAACCCTCAACCAAATACTTTGTATCCCAGCACCATTGAACCTTCCAGAAAAATCAGCTTTGGCAAAACTCTCAGAGGATCCATTTTGTATTCGAGTGTAAATTACTTGAGGCAATTCTAAGTGCAAGACCTGTTTGAATTATGTACTTTTTAGTGTTATTTGGAGCTTATAATTAGTTGCACTCTTTGGGAATATAAATGTTTTACCCAGTTCATTATCTTCGGGTAGACTGAAAAATGTCAGTGACTCTCCTGCAAATTTGAACAGCGTTGTTCAGTAAGTAAGTATATATTTACCCTGGGAGAATATGCATTTTTGACAATTTACTTAATTATCTCTCAAAACAATTCAAGTATTGGCTGCTTCTAATGCTGTCTTTCTCCTCAAAGGGAGCAGTAGGATATCTCAGCAGGGCTGGACATTCTGCTGCTGTTTCAACAAGGCTGCGGGTGCTCATCTAGGGACTTGTTTAAGAATGCTTGGCCCCAGTGAAAGCCACGAGTCTCGGGAGAGCCAAGAATAACCCCATCTCCTATTCATTGGCCTCCTTTGCAGAATTGTATCAGAAAAACAATTCGTTTTAAAAGTGAATCTTTTTCAAGGAGATTATACAAACATCTGCCACCGTTTTAGCCACACCCTGTGGAAGAACATCAGTCCTGTCCTGATGGTGTAGAATTAGGAAATGCCAGGAGACAAAATGGGAAGATGAGAAAATAGGACCGAGAAGGAAAGAAAGGAACAAAAAAATAAAGAGCTTAGCCAAATGACAAGCTCCCTCAGGGGAGATCTGTGGGAGGATGTTGTTTTCAAACACATGACCCAAAAGATGTCTAGAACTCAGGACCTGAGCTTTTTTTTTTCCCCCCTTAATAACATTTTTGTTTTAATCAATTCTGTAACACACATTTATTTTAAAAGCCAGGAAACATATATGTATATGTAAAACAAAGACTATTGTTAATATTTTAGCTTTTTGCCTTCTGATTTTTGATAAAGCCATCTCTGTGTATCTATCTGTCTGTCTATCCATCCATCCATCCATCCATCCATCCATCCATTTATCCATCTACACAGGTAGGTATCTACCTACCATATACATAGATGTGGATTATCATCCTTTTTTACATAGCCTATCATGAAATGTTTCTGTATCATTAAATACGCTTGAGAAACAAAATTTCAATGTCTGTCTATTAGCCCATCTTATATAAATGAACAGGCATATCTCATTTTACTGCATTTCACTTTATTGTACATTGCACATATTGTATTTTTTACAAATTACACGTTTGTGGCAACCCTGCCACAAGCCCGTCTATACCACTTCTCCAACAGCACATCCTCACTTTGTGTCTCTGTGTCACATTTTTGTCATTCTTACAATGTTTTGAACTTTTCATCATTATTGTATCTGTTATGGTGATCACAGTGATCAGTGATCAATTATAATTGTTTTGGGGCACCATGAACCCCACCATGTGAGATGGAACCTAATTGACAAATGTGTGTGTTGTACCTTTTCCACTGACTGGGCATTTCCCCATATCTCTTCCTCTCATCAGACCTTCCCTGAGATATAACAATATTGAAATTAGGCCAGTTAATACTTTTACAGTGGCATCTACATGCTCAAATGAAAAGTTGCAAGTCTCTCATTTTAAATCAAAAGCTTAAAATTGATTAAGCTTAGTGAGGAAAGCAAGTCAAAAACAAAGATGGGGCTGAGCACAAAGGCTCACCCCTGTAATCCCAGCACTTTGGGAGGCCAAGGTAGGAGGATCGCTTGAGCCCAGGAGTTAGAGACCAGCCTGGGCAACATGGTGAAACCCCGTCTCTACTGAAAATACAACAATTAGCCAGATGTGGTAGTCTGTAGTCCCTGCTACATGGTGAGCTGAGGTGGGAGGATTGCTTGATCCCAGCAGTACCAGGCTGCGGTAAGCCATGATCACACCACTGCATTCCAGCCTAAGTGACAGAGCCAGACTCTGTCTCAAAAAAACAATAACCAAACAAAAAGATAGGCTGAAATCTAGGTCTCTTGAACCGAACAGCGAAGTTGTGAATGCAAAGCAAAAGTTTTTGAAGGAAATTAAAAATGCTACTCTAGTGAGTACACAAATGATAAAAAAGAGAAACAGCCTTAGTGCTGATATGGAGAAAGTTTTTGTGGTCTGGATAGAAAATCAAACCAGCCACAACATTTCCTTAAGCCAAAGCCTAAACCAGAGGAAGGACCTAACTCTCTTCAATTTTATGTAAGCTGAGAGAGGTAAGGAAGCTACAGAAGAAATGTTGGAAGCTACCAGAGGTTGGTTCATGAGGCTTAAGGAAAGAAGCTGTCTCCATAACATAAAAGCACAAGGTGAAGCAGCAAGTAATGACGCAGAAGCTGCAGCAAACTGTTCAGCTAAGATCATTGATGGAGGCTGCTATACCAAACAATAGATTTCCAGTTTAGGTGGAACAGCCTTCCATTGGGAAAACATGCCATCTAGGACTTTCATAGCTAGAGAGGAGAAGTCAACGCCTGGCTTCAAAGTCTCAAAGGACAGGCTGACTCTTTTATTAGGGACTAATGCAGCTGGTGTCACTTAAAGTCAATGTTCACTTATCATTCTGAAAATCCTAGGCCCTTAAGAATTATGCCAAATCTATTCTGCCTGTGGTCCATAAATGAAACATGGCTGGGGGCAGCACATCTGTTTGCAGAACGGTTACTGAATATTTTAAGCCCATGGTGGAGACCTACTGCTCAGACAAAAAGATTTTTCAAACTATTACTGCTCATTGACAATGTACCTGGTCACCTAAGAGTTCCGATGGAGATGTACAAGGAGATTAGTGTTGTTTTCATATCTGCTAACAGGACATTCATTCTGCAGCCCACGGATTGAAGAGTAATTTCAAATTTCAAATCTTATTATTATTTTGAAACAGGATCTCACTCTGTCACCCAGGCTGGAGTACAGTGGCACGCTCTTGGCTCACTGCAACCTCCACCTCCTGGGCTCAGCAATTTCCCCACCTCAGCCTCCTGGGTTTCTAGAACTACAGGTGTATGTCACCACACCAGGCTAATTTTCATATTTTTTATAGAGACTGGGTTTTGCCATGTCACCCAGGCTGGTCTTGAACTCCTGAGCTCCAGTAATCCAATCACCTCAGCCTCCCAAAGTGGTGGGATTACAGGCATGTGCCATTGTGCCTGCCCCAAGTAAGACATTGTGTATGGCAATAGCTGCCATAGTGATTCTTCTGGTGTATCTGGGCAGTGTAAATTGAAACCTCCTGGAAAGGATTCACCATTCTTTTCTTTCTTTCCCCACCTCCCCCCAACTCTGTTGCCCAGGCTGGAGTACACCATTCTTTTTCTTTTCTTTTCTTTTCTTTTCTTTTCTTTTCTTTTCTTTTCTTTTCTGTTCTGTTCTGTTCTTTTCTCTCTGTTGCTCAGGCTGGAGCACAGTGGTGTGATCATAGCTCACTGCAGCCTCAAACTCCTGGGCTCAAGTGATCCTCCTACCTCATCCTTCTAATTAGCTAGGACTACAGGTGTGTGCCACTATGCCTGACCAATTTTTTATTTTATTTTATTTATTTATTTATTTATTTGAGACAGGATTTTGCTGTCATCCAGGCTGGAACGCAGTGGTGCGATCTTGACTCACTGCAGCCTCGACCTCCGAGGCTAAAGCAATCCCCCCACCTCAGCCACCTGAGCAGCTGTGACTACAGGCACGTGCCAATACGCCCAGTTAATATCTCTTTTTTGTAGAAATAGAGTTTCCCTATGTTGCCCAGGCTGATCTCAAACTCCTGGGCTCAAGTGATCCTCCCAAAGTGTTGAGATTACAGGCATGAACCACTGCACCCATCTTATGTTTTTATAATTTCTACTTTTATTTTGATTCAGTGGGTACATGTGCAAATTTATTACGTGGGTATACTGTGTGATGCTGAGGTTTGGGGTATGAATGATCCCATCACCCAGGTAGTGAGCATAGTACCCAATAGGTAGTTTTTCAGCCATTACCCCTCTCCCACAGTAGTCCCCAGTGTCTGTTCTCATCTTCCTGTCCATGGGATTCACCATTCTTGATATCATTTGTGACTCATGGGAGGAGGTCAAGATAATAACATTAACAGTTTGGAAGAAGTTGATTCTAACCCTCATGAATGACTGGGAGGGTTCAAGACTTCAGTGGAGGAAGTGACTGCAGAGGTGGTGGAAACAGCAAGAAAACTAGAACTAGAAGTGGAACCTGAAGGTGTGACTGAATTGCTACAATCTCATGATGAAACTTGAACAGATGAGAAATTGGTTCTTATGGTTGAGCAAAGAAAGTGGTTTTTTGAGATAGAAACTTCTCCTGGTGAAGATGCTGTGAACATTGTTGAAATGAAAACAAACGATTTAGAATATCACATAAATTGAGTTGATAAAGTAGCAGCAGAATTTGAGAGGATTGACTCGAATTTTGAAAGAAGTTCTGCTGTGGGTAAAATGCTTTCAAACAGCATCACATGCTACAGAGAAATCGTTCATGTAAAGGAGGGTCAATCAATGTGGCAAACTTCATTGTTTCAAAAAATTGCCACAGCCACCCCAACCTTTAGAAACCACCACCCTGATCAGTCAAGCAGCCATCAGTATTGAGGCAAGACCCTCCACTAGCAAAAAGATCTGAATCCTCAGATGATCATTAGCATTTTTTAGCAATAAAGTACTTCCTAATTAAGGTGTGTACATTTTTTAGACATAATGCTATTGCTTACTTAATAGACTACAGTATACTGTATTACTTTTATATGCACTGGGAAACAATAGAGTTTGTGTGACCTGCTTTATTGTAACATTTACTTCATTGAGGTGGTCTGGAACTGAACCCATAATATCTCTGAGGCATGCGTGTACTATACCATTTTAAATATATTCCCAACAGATGAACTTTCAGGTTGTTTTTTTAATCAAGGCATAATCATTGATTATTTTGATCTAGAAAGTTTGCTCTAGGGAATAAATTTATGTACTAAAGCTACAGAAGGTGGTGAAGAGGTGGAAAAAGTGGAATCTAATCGTGTTATTAAAACATTTTCATTCACATCTATATTTCCACTTGTCTCCTGACCCAAAAATGCTAGGTAAACAATTTAATCAGAATCAAATAGTCCATCTATAAAGAAGGGCTGGAAGCCAAGTGCAGGGGATTCCTCATGTACATGCAACTGAGTGACCCCGTCAGAGAGCCATTTCTTCTGGTTACAATCTTAAGGAACCAAATTCAACATATTTTGACAAGGTTAAATATGAATTTATTAGCTCAGATGTAGCATTTGTTTAGGTGTGGCCTGGGTCACTGGTCTCCAGAAAGAGGTTGGCAAAATAATTCATTTAAGCTGAAAAAACAAAAAAAAAAACAAAAAAATAGAACTTATGTTGATGATTTTTATATTATCCTCTTAAATCTTAAATTTTCTACTCCAGCACATCTTTTTAATCTATGTGAAATATTCATTGATATGGTTTGGCTGTGTCCCCACCCAAATCTCATCTTGAATTGTAGCTCCCATAATCTCCACATGTCACGGGAGGGACCCAGTGGGAGGTAATTGAATCACGGGGGCAGGTTTTTCCCTGTGCTGTTCTCATGATAGTGAATAAGTTTCATGAGATCTGATGGTCTTATAAAGGGCAGATCCCCCGCACACGCTCTCTTGCCTGCCGCCATGTAAGATGTGCCTTTGCTCCTCCTTCACCTTCCACCATGATTGTGAGGCCTCCCCAGCTATATGGAACTGTGAGTCCATTAAACCTCTTTTTTCTTTTTCTTCTCTCTTTTTTTTTTTTTGAGATGGAGTTTCACTCTTCTTGCCCAGGCTGGAGTGCAATGGCGCGATCTTGGCTCACTGCAACCTCCACCTCCCGGGTTCAAGTGATTCTCCTGCCTCAACCTCTCAAGTAGCTGGGATTACAGGCATACACCAGCATGCCCAGCTAATTTTGTATTTTTAGTAGAGATGGGGTTTCTCCATGTTGGTCAGGCTGATCTCAAACTCCCGACCTCAGATGATCCACTGGCCTCAGCCTCCCAAAGTGCTGGGATTACAGGCGTGAGCCACTGCACCTGGCCAAACCTCTTCTTTTAAATTACCCAGTCTCAGGTATTTCTTCATAGCAGTATGAAAACGCACTAATACATTCATGCACTGGTACATAATAAATAATAATGAATAATAATTTATACACACACGTATGTCAGCATGCCAGTGGAAGGTGAGCATAACGTGTATAAATGTTATATTCCTAACATACCAATTTTTTAAGCCAATGAGTGATTAATCAAGACAGTATGGAGCTTAGAACTTTAGATTTCTGTTGTTGATGGAGGTTGGAGGGTAACTGGGGCTGGAAGTTCTATGAAGTATGGCTGGAGCATGACTTTGGTCTAATACTTGGCCTAGTGTGGGAGATAGTGGCCAAGCTGAATCCTGGGAAGGTAAATGGAGCCCCTAGTTTGGTAGAGCATAAGATATAGATGACTGGACCAGAGAAGGTGACTGGGCAAAAAGGTTGAGATTGTCTGGGAGAAGCAAGTATCCAGGATATGTTAAACTACAATCAAATGGGTAATATTTTATGGAACATTTGCAGATGTAGCCTAAGAGAGTCAAAGTGGAAGGAACCTAAGGAGTCTAGAACACTTGAGAAGATAGTGAGAGAAGTGAGAGCCTAGCAGTCTCCCAAGAGCACATATTTGCCATGCCCATTCGTCTATCATCCTAGCCAGTAACCTAGTAGGTTCTTGCAGTAACAGGACACAGGGCAGATAGGTTTCAATAGCGAGTGGTAGGGGTGAGTCTGGCTCGCATGGGGTATGAATGAAAGTCCTAGAAGCTTGAATGAGATAGCCAAAGATAAGACAGGAGCACCCTAAAATTACCCCACCCCACCAGTTTTGCAGAGGGTGGATTCTGCCTAAACAAAGTATCTACTTCATGGCCAATTGTGGCAGATATAGACATTCCATGATAAAAGGCTATCCTGAAGACACTGAGTTTCTTCTGTCTCCCCCAAAAGAGAAATAAACATGCGAGAAGAGTAATAAAAGTAGGATAAAAACCAAGTTAGAAGCATTTTAGCTAGTATGTTCCTCTTTTGACTGGAATACAAAGACATTTCATTTTTGTCTTTTTTTAGATAGTGAACTATTCAATTTCTTTGGTAATAAATGAGAAAAAGAAGAGGAAAGAAAAGATCTGGGCCGTGATGGGTACTGGTTTCTATTTGTCTTTCTGATAATGTGAATTTAAAACAGTTAAATCACACTTATGCCACTACGAAAATTAGTACTAGTAACCTTTTTGTAGATTATAAAATACAGTATACCCAGTGGACAGAAACCTGTTCAAAAGGTTTTTTTCCTGCAGGTCAACTTTTCCCCCCATAAACACAGACGAAGTGAACATATGATTGGGTTGGTAATTCTGTTGTATATTGCAATTCGCCCAGCTTCTTGTCGTCCACAGAAATGAAGAAGACAGGCATTAGATTTTATTTGTCATGTGATATTAGTAGCCAGATGTTTTAGTGGCAGCTTATTTGAGGTCCATCCATCCTTTGAATATGCATAGAAAAGCATGGCCATTGTTTCTCACCTGCCCACATCTGAACACATTCAGATACCATGGAAACCACAAAGGAAGAAAAAAAAATACTTATCCCAAGATTCATTGATTGGGATGTTTAAATGTCCTTTCTTTCATACAGCCAGGGAGGTGATAATGTGCTAGGGCCTGCTGTGCTTTCTGGCATGAGCTCCATCCCTGAGGGTCCCAAGAAAGACAGTGGATTGATCCTGGAGTCTTCTTGAAAGGGGAAGGTGAGCCGGGCGCGGTGGCTCAAGCCTGTAATCCCAGCACTTTGGGAGGCTGAGACGGTTGGATCACGAGGTCAGGAGATTGAGACCATCCTGGCTAACACGGTGAAACCCCGTCTCTACTAAAATACAAAAAACTAGCCGGGCGAGGTGGCGGGCGCCTGTAGTCCCAGCTACTCCGGAGGCTGAGGCAGGAGAATGGCGTAAACCCGCGAGGCGGAGCTTGCAGTGAGCTGAGATCCGGCCACTGCACTCCAGCCTGGGCGACAGAGCAAAACTCCGTCTCAAAAAAAAAAAAAAAAAAATACGAAAGGGGAAGGTGGTCCCATTGAGTGGAACATGCGTGGCCCAAATCCTGGAGGTAGGGGCAGAGCAATATAAGGGTGAGGACAGGGCAATAGCAGCTGAACATGGCCAGGCAATGTTCACCACAGCTGTAGGAGCACTCGGAGGTAGGCTGAAGTCATGACAGATGCATCTGCTGCTGCAGAAGGAGGAAGAGCTCCCGGCAGTACTGGAATCAGCTCTATCTGCATCCCCGGGTCTGGGGTTCTGTCATTTTCCTTTCCTCTGGCTGCCTGCGATCTTCCCCATTTTACACTTAGTCTGCAGCCATTGACGATGAACTTATTAAAGGATTTCTCTGCAGCTACTTGCGCAGCCTGCCTGGTGGAAACCTGGATGGATGCACACCGTTGTCTCTGCACAACAGGGATTGTCCAGATCTCTCTAAATAGGTAGAGATTATTTCTTAAGATCTGTCTCAGTAGTGGTATCACCCGGATCACCAACTAGCGTGGGGATAGTCTTGTCCTCTAGGAGTTCCAGATGAGGCATGGTTGAAGCCTACAATAGAAGCTTATCTGCTACAGGGTCATTGACTGTATAATATTGGTCTTTAATATCTGATCAGCAAGGGAATCATGTGGACCTGTAGGCTTCTCATGTCTCTATCAAAACTCCTCTCCTCTCTCACCTTCTCCCTCCACCCAGAAGGAGCAAATGTGGGGCTTATTCCTTAGGTAATAAGGTATGGTCCAGGCCAGTTTGCCCAGCATGTCACTGGTGGATGTGGTTTTCCCCCCAGCAGGCCAATTGGCCATCTTCCATTCGAGTTAGAAATCCCTCTCTCCACATTCTGCATGTAGTACTCTTCTCTGATATCTGACTTTGGCATGTCATCTTTTAAAGGCAACTCAGCATCACAAACCTGGGTGGGCAGGCCATGCTCCAGGTCTAAGGGGCAGGTCTGACAGACATACTTCAGTCTTCTGCAGGTTCGACACACTTTATTTTTCTTGAAATGCATGTGGGCCCCAGGGCACCAGCCAAACATTGTGAATGGCCTGGCACAGATTTCACATTTTTCTCACGCTTTTCTTTGGTCATTCAGATATACGGGTTTCCTCTAAGACATGTCTGATATGGAATAGAGAAGTATGCGTCTTCCCAGTGTTTCCTGTTTAAGGTGTTGAAACCACGACAGGTCACCATCTTGAGGGGGTCTTGAGGTAGTGGTAGGTTTTAGGGAGGAGAGAGAACCACCATGATCCTGTTAAACCCAGCTCTTCTTTGTTCCCCTGTTCTTGAGGCTCCAGGCCATTGCCTTTGACAGTATATGATTCTCCTTTCTTGACTCAAGGTGAAACTCACTTCTCAGGAATCCCCATTCTTGGAGAAAACTCTGGATTTCCTGGTCTCTCCAAGGACTGGGCTGTAATACCAGGGCTTTAGTAGCCTGAGGCAGGAGGATTGCTTGGGGTCAGGAGTTCAAAACCACCTGGGCAACACAGTGAGACCCCATCTTAAATTCCATGCTTTTCTGCTAGAATACGGAGACACATAACCTGGAAGCTGGAAGTCCAGTTTCTTCACAAGTATCTTTATCCAGTGACAAAATAACTTCCCTGTAATCGCAGCACTTTGGGAAGCCAAAGCAGAAGGATCACTTGGGATCAGGAGTTTGATACCAGCCTGGATACCATAGGGAGACCTGGTCTCTTTGGACAGCCAGCATGGCCAGGGCGGCCAGTCTCACCCTGTAATTGTGACATTGCATCCTCATGAGATGCCAGCTGGCTGACTTGGGCCGACATTTTCTTTTTCACAGAGCAGCAGGAGGCCAGGACCCTCTCACAGTCTGCATGAGGTTGCCATGGTTATGCTCACCCTCCACTTGTATGTATCCTGAATTATGGGACACCAAGTTCATGTAAACCATAAAAATAAGTTCTTCTCTAGACGTTCAAGTTTAAAATATCTCCTTCCCAACACATCTTATAGGTACGATGTGCACAGCTCCCACCGTGGCCCTCATTCATCCAAATTCAATGGTGAAGGTGATTGGTATTACTGAGAACAAAATAAAATAGCATAGAATGTAAATTGGCTGCTGAGGGTGATGTTGAAGCAGGAGGCAATGTCTCCATGGGACAGGGAGTTCATGATGAGTGACAGTACGGATGATCCCACTGTGTCACAGTGGGAAGGTGACACAGGGCATCATGAAGAGCTCCCAAGATAGAGTGGACATTGTAGTCCTGCCCACCCCACCCCATACAAATGAAACAATAAAAATGAGTTTTCTCGAGACAGAAAGACGGCATCCCCGTGCTGATGAGGCATCTGCTCGCATGCTCTCCTTAGGAAGGACATGAGCAGCTGGAAGCCAGCCACTGTTTCTGAAGGCTTTTTTCCAAATGTGTGAGACTCTCTCTGAATTCTGACTGAACTTTCCCTATCTCTCCCTAAAATATGCTCTCTCAGCTCAAAAGTTTGACGAGATCAAATCACCCGAGCTATTTAAACATCCTTCTTTGGATAACACCTTCCAAGACAGCTAACAATTGTAGCTTGTTTAGACTCCTTTTCCATTCCCCTTACCACACACACACACACACACACACACACACACACATACACACACTAGAAACCAGGAAAATTCATCTTTCTCCTTAAGCCACCCCTCCTCACCATCTAAATGCCAAGCTGACTTAGAGTCAACTTCTAGATTTGGGATTGTTACCTTCTTCCTTAATCTCATAACAGCAGCCTCTCAGTGGTCAAGCTAAATCCATTTAGCTTATGTCTGACTTGTGGATCTTCTGGGGTGGAAAAAATTTTTTAAATAATTCTCATTCTTTAGAACAACTGGTAATAATGAGAAAAACTAATGGGCATTCATAAACTGTTATAAGACACAGTTCCTGTTCTATGCATTATTCATTTATGCAAACAGTTGTAAAGGTACCAAATTCACCGTGCAACTGGGCTGGAAAAGTCCCTGAACTCAAGATTGCATTGGTATGCACATTTCTGAGGCTTGGTTCTGTTTAACATTTTCATCAGTGACCTGCTTAAAGGAGCAGAGAGCAAGCTCATTAAGTTCCTAGATGGGAGGGATGACCAGAACATTAAAGAACAGGATTAGAATTTCCCCAGCCCTTGCCAAATTAGCAAAACTGTTAGAGTCAAATATGTTCATCAGGGAGGCAGAGTAAAGTAAGCCGCCCAAATGCAAGCTTAGTGATAGGAAGTTATTTAGAAACTGAAAAGAATATGGATGCAAAAATAGACTCGTAATGGAAAATGAACTAGTCCAGGGGAACCACTGGTGTTGGGGCCTCTGCATGCACTTACAATGGGGTCAGATCCCCAGTCTACGAATTGGCTTTCCCCAAGATTTCTAAGAATGCCAGGGAGCTTTTCTTTCTCATGGTCACCTCTAGCTTCAGTTCCTGGTTCCACCTAATTAGCCTGGTTTTTGGTTCATTTCACTGTCCTGTCTTAGTCACCGTATTACAAACCATGTATTACCCAGACATTAAAAACCATTTCCCGCCCATGAGCAGATAACAGCTTCCTGCAGAACAGCCCTTCTATCTCTTTGGCTGTCTTGGCTCTTGTTCAACTCTTCCAATTAAACTTCTACCCCAAGGAGCTTAACAAGGTAGTTTCCCAAATATAGACGGTTCTTTTGCTAAGAGGAACTCTGAAACCAGCTGTTAAGACAACTACAGCACCTGTGTCCCCTAGCAAAGATGAACATGACCAAGTCACGAGCTGATAGTGCTACAGTCAGGGGATGGCAAATTCTGTGAAGTGGCAGGGAGTAAGTATCTTTGGTCTCTTGCAATTACTCAACTCTGGTTATATAGAATGAAAGCATTCTTCCACAATACAAATAAATAGATGGCAAGGTCAAGGTCCTGGAGTGGGCCACAATTGCCAACTCCTGCTAGGCTCAACTTCGGAAACTGTGACTTTCCAGAAGTCTTAACAACCATCTTGTCCAATCAGCTCATTTTATACCAGCAGAAACCGGGACCCAGAAAGTAGAGTGACATTTGTGCAAATTCACAACACAATTAAGCCTGAGTTGAAACTTCAAACAGGAAGCTCAATTTCCAGGCCAACGCTCTTTCCACTGCACCATCATCAAGCTATTTCCAGAAGGTTCTGCAGATCTCTGCTTTAATTAGCAGAGCCTTTGCTAGAAATTTTCCCACTTAACATTTGGTGCAATGCATTAGTTGTGTTACGTGTAATACACAGTAATATCATTTGGTAGCCTCCCTAGGACCTAAGATGAATGTGTGACTAAAGATTTGGATGAGGTTGTGTCTACCTCTTAAAGGCAGTCTGAGAAAACCAGAAGAGGGTAGAATAGATTAGAAAGGAATGCTATGCACAAAGTTCAAATGATATAGTTTTATTTTGCTAATTAAAGGTGACATAAAATTTTCACATACCAAGAGGAACATTTTAAAGAGGAGCAGTTGCCTTTCATCTCCTATTAAAATAAAAAGAGCAAGACTGGAGGGTAGGTTAGATCACAGAAAGAACCTGCCAGTGATAGCTCTATTACGTGCAAGAACTGCAGGCCAGAGGAAGTCATAGAATTCTCTTTATAGCCAGATCTGAGAGTTGCATCTCTTGGGAAGTGTTAGGAGTGAGAGAAATAGACTGAGATGATGACTCTGAAAATCCTTTCTCTCTTTAAGTCCCCTGAAAGCTGCAGGAGAGAACCCTTCGGTGAGCCAGAAGGGATGCATTGAATCATTACTCTTAATGAGACCAGGACAGTTTTTTTAAGAAGGTTGTGAAGGGCATAACACAAAGTAGATACTTGGGAAAAATAATTGTGCAGATTTCAAAGGAGTGCCCCAAATGATGCTCACTTCCATTGGCAAAATTCTGGGGTAACTGATGGAAAACCCTCTATTCAGGGTCAGAAGCTTGTAGCCCTTTCCAAATATTTGTGTGTGGACTTGCTTGATCCCTCTATCTCTTAGAGGCCAGGGGGTTCTTAATGTGGATGGTCATTGATCTTTAATTTGAAGACCCAGTAGCTTGAGCCTATTCCTCCTTGAAAGTAGGGCCAAGTGTTTATGAGAACTCTTATTACCTTTGATAAAGATAAATCCTAGTGTACATCTTGTTACTAATTAAAAACGGTGCAATCTGTTCACATATTATTTCTGGACAGTACATTTCATGAAACTATCCCACAGGATTGTTTATCTCAAGCCACAACTTTTCCAGAGCCTATTTTTCCAAATGACAAATTCCTCATAATTATTATTTTTTACTATTTTAATTTTTTTCCAGATGATCCAGGAACATGCACATCTTGCGCTATGGGGTATTACAGGTAAGTCTGGCCTTCCTTTTCATGGCACTAACTTTTCTGCAGTTTAAGCATTACTGACTTAATCCTCAATCCAGTGATTAAAGCAAAGTGGCCCTGCAGCCTGAAGCAACTCTGTCCTGTCAGGCTATTAATGAGCAATTCTTGGATTTAGCAATCAGAGCCCAGCTGTTTCCTTGCCTCGAAAGGAGGCCATCTCTTTCTTGATCCTGGAAGTCATCCAGCCTGACACTGGTGTCTAGGAATCCTGCCATGGGTTATCAAGATTCAGATCTTGCTATTCATGGACAGACTTTAATAATATACCTGGTCCCAAGTAAGCTGTTTGCAAATCTCTGCATGGATACCTTGTCCTTAACCAGAGCAAAGGCACCAGGGTGAAGCCAGGTGCTATATTAGCTCAATCATCCCCTAGGTAACAAGAGACACAGACCACTAGGTTAAATGAAACAGAGGTAACCATCACTGCCAACACACTCTAATAAAAATCCACAAAATCAAAAATGGCATGTTAAAATATCACCTCCTCTTCCTAGTCTAGCCTCCCTTCCAGCACACACTGTTGACTGTCCTAGAAGGAAAACTAAAGAGAAAGGAGCTGCAAAGGAAAGGAAGGCCCTGGGTAATGCATGGGCTGCATAATCCCTCCCTGTCCTCCTAAGAACTCAGAAGTTTTGTGATATACAAACTCCCACACTATTTCATCTCTCGATCATTTTATTGAGATTGTCAGAGACACAAGGAGGATGTTAATCTTCTGAAGAGAAAACTGAAGCTCAGAGAGGGACAAGGTTTTACTCAGGTTGCACACAGCTAGTGACAGGTCTGCATTTGGAACATTTGGACTTTGGCGGGTCACCTCCTCTTGTCACCACATTGCCTTTTCCCTCCATCCATGGAATCGGACAAAGCAATGTGGTGACAAGAGGAGGTGACCCACCTGTCCAAAAACAAATACTCTTGAAATGTGGTAATAGGTAGGAAGAAGGGAAAGAAGTGAGGAGGATGGAAGAGAAAAGGAAAACCAACAAGCTGAAACATACTAAAAATGATCAGTTCACCTTATCAGTTCTTAGCCTTCTGGTTTTAATCTAAGTTTTCCAGAATAGCCTGCCATTCTGTACATTGACTATGTCTCATATCACTGCACTCCTGACCCACTTTGTTTTTTTGTTGTTGTTTGTTTTTTTGTTTTTTGGTTTGTTTTTTAGACAGAGTCTCACTCTGTGGCCCAGGCTGGAGTGCAGTGGCACGATCTCAGCTCACTGCAACCTCTGCCTCCCAAATTCAAGCAATTCTTGTGCCTCAGCCTCCCTAGTAGCTGGGATTACAGGTGCACACCACCACGCCCAGCTAGTTTCTGTATTTTTAGTAGAGACAGGGTTTTGCCATGTTGGCCAGGCTCTGTTAAACTTTGTTAAACATCTTCTGTTAAACTTTGGAGCCAAATCTGGCCACCTCTCCAGTTCACCACTAACTCGCTAATGAGCATGTTTCATAAAACCCTCTGAAAAACAAATATCCTGAAAGAACATGCTCCAATATCACTAAGGGTACAACATGAGATATTTATTTCAAGAAACAAACATATCTAATCTTTGAAAACATTTAGCAATTTTGAATACAGCTAGTGAAATGCTATACAATAGAGGTTGTTGCCAGGCATGTTGGCTCACATCTGTAATCCCAACACTTTGGGAGGCCGAGGTGGGTGGATCACCTGAGGCCAGGAGTTTGGGACCAGCCTGGCCAACATGGGGAAACCCTATCTCTACCAAAAAATACAAAAATTAGCTGAGTATGGTGGTGCGCATGTGTAATCCCAGCTACTCAGGAGGCTGAGGCAGGAGAATCGCTTAAACCCAGGAGGTGGAGGAGGTTGCAGTGAGCCAAGATCACACCATTGCACTCCAGCCTCAGTGACAGGGAGACTTAGTCTCAAAAAAAAAAAAACAAAAAAGAAGAAGTTGTTAAAGAAGATATGCAAAGGTTTTCCCTGATATCATGCTGATGCTTTGAAATTCATCAAAGGCAGGGGTCGATTTCTGTCCACTCCCCCTTCAGGTAAGCCTGCCATTCAGTGGAGTCTGAAGTACAACATTTTTACTGTATCATGAGAATAACGGATAACATACATAAAAATATTTATAAATAAAAGCTAAGCTACTTCGCTACTATTGTTAATAATCTGGTTACAGACATTTTAGTAAGCTGCTTGGACTTGACACCAAGCTATTTCAGGCCTCAGTGCCAGTTGCTATGTGACAAATCACACAAGCAACCTTTTCACACAGACTTTGGTTAAAATCCCAGTCCCACCATTAGCTAGCTGTGTGATTTTGAGCGCTTAACCTTGAGCTCCAGTTCCCTTATCTAGAAATTAAAGATACATGATATCTACCATACGAGATTTGTGGAGATTTAGATGAGCTAATACTTGACACATAATCAGTACTCTATAAATAAGTATCAGTACCCCTTCCTTCTCCCCAGCCTTCTCCCAGCTGCCCTGATAAAGAGTCCTTGGAGGTCCAGAAGGAGGTGGTTAGTGACTTGGGTTGACGGGGGCACAACAGACCAAACCTGAAATTCAATTACCCACTCCTGCTGAAAATGCTACATGGGCTGGGCGTGGTGGCTAATGCCTGTAATTCCAACACTTTGGGAGGCAGAGCTGGGCGGATCACTTGAAGTCAGGAGTTTGAGACCAGCCTGGCCAACATGGCAGAACCCCCTCTCTAGAAAAAAATACAAAAATTAACCAGGCATGGTGGTGTGCACCTGTAATCCCAGCTACTCGGGAGGCTGAGGCAAGAGAATCACTTGAACCCAGGACACCGAGGTTGCAGGGAGCCGAGATCAAACACTGCACTCCAGCCTGGGCAACAAGAGCAAAACTCCATCTCAAACAAAACAAAACAAAAAACTCTGCATAGAAATATATGAGCAGATTAAATTATGGTGGTGAAGAGTAATAAATCAACATATGTCATGAAAGAAATGATGTCTTCTTCCTCTAGGTTTGATCAGCATTGTTATAAAACCTGTCCTGAGAAGACCTACAGTGAGGAACTGGAATGCAAGGCATGTGATAGTAACTGTGGCAGCTGTGACCAGAATGGATGTTACTGGTGTGAAGAGGGCTTCTTTCTCTTGGGTAAGTTAGAAAATGGCACCATCCAAGGTCAGAACCAGGCACTGGAGCTCCACCCAGTTGGGGCCACAGGAGCGCACATGTGATTGGTTTCAGAGTCTGTGTGTGCGGGCACCTCTAGCCCAAGGAGAAATTTTAATTTGGTTTAGAAATAAACATTAGCTGAACCACTTCCTTCTGCTTTTATTACTGAAGCATGGGTCCTGTTCCACTAATTAATCTCATGTATCTCCAAGCTGATGCAAACAAGGTGGAGATAGAGAGTGGGTAGCTGAAGATAAATGTTTTGGCATTGAAGTCACCTGGTATATTGAGAGCTCTGACCCTTGTCTTGAGACTTAATCCATCTCATATATTCCTGTGCACTGCAAGAATTTAACAAGATCCCTTGCCTTAGGTTTTGGTCACTAACTGATGGAAATGGATAGCTAGGAAAGAAATACAGTGTGAATCTCGCAGCTGAAGAGGTAATAGCCCAATGCACTTGAGTGTTTGGGGGAGAAAGAATGAGAAAGACAGCCTACGATGTTCTTCAGTGTTTCTCTACACAGAGATTTATTTTACTTGTAGTTTTTCAAGGCCTCAAGGATTCTGTATTCAATGCTCTTGACCCTTTAATGGCAACAGACCAAACCTGAAATTCAATTACCCACTTTACTACCATACGAGATTTACTACCATACGAGATTTGTGGAGATTTAGATGAGCTAATACTTGACACATAATCAGTACTCTATAAATAAGTATCAGTACCCCTTCCTTCTCCCCAGCCTTCTCCCAGCTGCCCTGATAAAGAGTCCTTGGAGGTCCAGAAGGAGGTGGTTAGTGACTTGGGTTGACGGGGGCACAACAGACCAAACCTGAAATTCAATTACCCACTCCTGCTGAAAATGCTACATGGGCTGGGCGTGGTAAATTCCCAGTTGAAAGAGGACTTAGGTAAAGTGTTGGGTTTTGTTTTGTTTTGTTTTGTTTTGTTTTTTAGATGGAGTCTCGCTCTTGTCACCCAGGTTGGAGTGCAATGGTGCAATCTCAGCTCACTGCACCCTCTGTTGGCCAGGCTGGTCTCGAACACCTGACCTCAGGTGATCTGCCAACCTCAACCTCCCAAAGTGCTGGGATTACAAGCATGGGCCACCTTGCCCAGTCTGGACTTATTAAAACACATTTCTTGGTTGAAATAAGCTAAAGCCATCTTGGTTTCTTTAAAAACAAATGAAAAGCCTGGACAGAGTGGCCTGGCCAACATGGTAAAACCCCATCTCTACTAAAAATATATAAATTAGCCATGTGTGGTGACACACACCTGTAGTCCTCAGGAGGCTGAGGCAGAAGAATGACTTGAATATGGGAGGTGGAGGATGCAGTGAGCCGAGATCATGCCACTGCACTCTAGCCTGGGCAACGAGAGATACTCCATCTCAAAATAACAATAAAACAAATGCAAAGAAAATGTCCCTAAAATTTCCTCCAGCCTCTTTAGAACTTGGCCTTGCAATGATCACCAAAGCCTTCATGCTTTCTTTCTGTGTTCTCACATAGGTGGCAGTTGTGTGAGGAAATGTGGCCCTGGATTCTATGGTGACCAAGAAATGGGAGAATGTGAGCCCTGCCACCAAGAGTGCGAAACCTGCACAGGCCCTGGTCATGACGAGTGCAGCAGCTGCCGGGAGGGACTGCAGCCGCTGCGTGGGGTGTGCGTGCGCGCCACCCAGACCCGGGAGGAGGGCAAATTCTGGAATGGTATGTGCCTCCCAAAAAGAGATCACAGGGGTCTAGCTGCCTACTCTGCTTCCTTCCTTCTATAACTCTGGTTTTTGGAATTATCCAGGAGAGAAAGGCTGTGCAGAAAAACAAGAGTTTGGAGTGAGAATCAAGTTGGGGTCGTTCCTGAGTCTCTCTGATGCTTGTAGCAGGAATAGGTAGGAAGCTGAGGTTGGCATTCAGCCAGCAGAGAGAGCCCAAAGGGCAATTTATGATTGGTCCACCCGCTTGAGTTTCTACCTGGGTGAAGCAGGCCCAGAAGCAAGTGAAGAGAGTCACGGAGGGAAAGGGCCCCGGTGTCATTTTTCTCAGAAGTTTCAGAGTCACTTCCATCACAGGCATGTCCTATGTCCTTATTACATGTCCTTTTTGTAGCAAAGGAAAATTTTACCTGTAGGGTAGGCTTTTCCAATTAGACAAGGAAGGACTGCTCGAACGTATTAGAATTTATGCTAAAAACAGATGGTCTCTGTGGCTGCGTTATTAGAGCTCACCATCGTTAAAGCTTACCTTTAAAAGTTACTCTTCCCAGTTGCAGACAGGGAAAGCATGGCGCTTCTGAGGAGGGAGGAGAGGAGACAGGTGTGGGAGCTTGGAATCCAACAGCAAAGCCCTGCAGGTGCGCATTCCTCCCCGAGTCTTTACGCCACGCCTCCTCACACTTGAGACTCAGTTACCGGCTTCCTTGCAAGGTAATTACAAACTTTCAGCGACCCCTCCATGTCCGAGGTTGTTACAAAACAAAATCCTCTTCCTGCTGGAAAAATCTGACTCATGTTCTATGCAGAGACAGTCACAAAAACAGGAGCTGCTCTTCATTTGATTTCGAGGCAGGAATTTGTTTAAAGGGTCAATTTGGTGCAAAGGCAGTGGCAGCCGGAGAGAGGGCTGTACAGGAGGAGTGTGCTAAGGGCTCGAGGGAGTGACAGCTCTGTGGTTTTTGCTGGGCTGGAGAGGAGGCATGTCCATGGCTGCTGTCTACTACAGCAGTTTTACACATGTGACTTCAAGGAAGAGCAGCTCAGAGACCGTGAAAAACCCAGCAGCCAAAGGCCACAGAGAACATGGGCCCTATTTCAGAGACATAGCTGAGAAGATTATTCAATCCAGATTGGGATATCTTCTGTGAGTTATAGCTGAAGCAAAATGCTGCAAATGAGTTTGTCTGGCATTCAGGCATTTAAGAGGCAGTGCACGCCAAAAGGAAAATGGTCTGGTGCTGTGTTTCTCGCTGAACATCTGTATTTTATCTGGCGTCCAGATGATGACACGGTCCAGGGAGCCAAGAGTTAGAGCAGGCTTGATTCCCCAAATGATTCCACGTCCCTTCAACTGGACTACGCATTTTGCAAGCAGAAACCAGGCTTCAGTGGTTCCCTTTTGTCGAAGCACCACACCCACCCCTCCACATTTTCTGCTATTGCAATGTAATGTTTCTGAAGAGAGGGAGGAATTAGTGTATTTGGGGATTTTTCACTAACAGGGGATTGGGGACAGAGATGGGAGTGTTTCTCATGGCTGGACAAAAACAAGTCAATGACAGAGCTGTACTTTCCCATTCCTATGACCTATGAAATAAGACATGCAGACCATTAACACAGAGAAATAGCCATTTATTCACTAAGCAAGGTAAAGCCATAGCTCAGCTTCCCCCAGCATAGTGTAAGCACTGAAATGGATAGTAAATGGGAAATGCATTCCATAAAGTCCTGGGAGTATTTGAGCCAATGCCTACAACCTTCTCCTGACTTCTTTTTCTTAAGAAACAGGATCGCGAGTGTAATAGGAGAGTAGAGGGTTCCAGAGAACAAGCACTAATTAGCCACACCTTTAAGATGATGGAAAGCAGACTGCAGTCATCCTGGGTCAAATCAGAGGAAACCCAGGCAAAGTACAGAGTGCTTTTGAGAGGATATAGCTGTCTAGGTAGTACCAGAACGTTTTTCTGTTCTGTTTTGGGTTTTGTTTTATTTTGTTTTTCAAACACAGATTCAGATTCAGGTAGGAAAGGTAAGATGATGCACACTTCAGTCCATTCCTTCACCCATGCTGCTCCCCAGTGGAAACAGTAAGATCCTGTTTGCATCTGAAGACTACAACCAACCCCAGGAGCATCTATCAGCACAGGCTGGGAAAACACCCTTGAAATCAAAGCCCAGCTAGAGTTCCCTGAACTCCTCTTTTAATAAGGTGGCTAATCAGGATGAGAATGACTACAGTGAGAGAGCCATCATTCTTTGCCAACTACCAGCAAAGTGGGAATACCTCCCATCTAGTCCAAGGATGC
Organism: Rhinopithecus bieti; assembly: GCF_001698545.2. NCBI lineage: Eukaryota > Metazoa > Chordata > Mammalia > Primates > Cercopithecidae > Rhinopithecus > Rhinopithecus bieti. The sequence goes on from NW_016810765.1 coordinate 1,577,966, forward strand.
AGATTCCTCCACCTATCAGACAGTGCCTGACAAATCCTCCAGCCAAGACTAAGTCATCAAAGATGGCGCTCGACTCTCTGTTTTTTCAGCCACCAAAAAGTCACTGCACAAATGTATAGATCATCCCCAGACCCTCTGTCTGGGGATGTATATTGTGACAATTATTTAGTGTCCCTAAATGGCAGGAATAAAACCAATATTCAAGGCCAGACATGGTGGCTCACGACTATAATCCCAGCACTTTGGGAGGCTGAGGCAGGCAGATCTCTTGAGGTCAGGAATTCCAGACCAACCTGGCCAAAATGACAAAACCCCATCTCTAATAAAAATGCAAAAAAAATTAGCCAGGCGTGGTGGTGGGTGCCTGTAATCCCAGGTACTTGGGAGGCTGAGGTGCGAGAATCACTTGAACCTGGGAGGTGGAGGTTGCAGTGAGCTGAGATTGTGCCATGGCACTCCAGCCTGGGCAACAGAGAGAGACTCTGTCAAAAAACAACAACAAAACAATATAATATTCAACAGGCTGCAAACGGCCTCAGCAGTGACTCAAGCGTCACACAACCTCAGTGGAAAGGTTCAGGTATGGCAGACCACGGGCTTTGAAGGAAGATGATGGCTTCAGCTGGTTTCCTGAAGCCATTGTTGGGAATGGAAAGAGTTTCCTCTGTTACTGTTAAACCATTTGGATTTTCTTAAGTGGTTTCCCCTGGTAGTGCTGGAAAGTCCTAGGAGTAATTTCTGCACATTTCTCTTACCTCGTATTTCCATTATTGATTAAATCCATGTTACAGCAGGCTCTAATTACATATTCTGGTGATAGTCTAATCTACAGAACACAGACATGGTGAATTAGCTTTGTGTCTGTGACCACATCCTAACAATTTATCACTAGCTTGTCTCTTGATCTTAATTCTTATCCTTGGGGAAAGACTGGAATCCCAGAGTTAGTCACAAACACTGAAAGCCACACACATGTGAAAAAAAAAAATTCCACTTCAGTAGTGGGAAGATATGTTGCCTAATAGTCACTGAACTTTAGAAAACTTCAAAGATGCCACGGAAATCTGATTTTTAGAAGGACTTTGTAGATGTGTGCAGCTGCCTCACTTAGAAATGAGTGCACCATTTTTAGTTATTTAACCTACCAGAACACAGAGTGCAAAAAAACACATGGCACTGGGTAAGTAATCAACTGTTTGGCCAGTAGGATGAAGGAAGCGTCTGTATCAACTTGCACGGATCGTTACATACTCAGGAGTTCTGTAAGTGGATTGTGAAACCATTGACAGCTTGAAATTGGCTATGGTGGGAGTATTTACACCACAAAAATTGGAAACACTACAAATCAGGTTTTTGGTTTTTCATTTTCTAGAGACCTGTCTTACCAGCACCCCATTACTTTGGCTTCTATCAAATTACTTTAGAATTCAAATTTACTACTGAAAAATTCAAAAGCCTATGTCTACACCCTCTAGCAGATGCAGACTTGAGAGCACAGCACACATTATTCAAATCCCGGCTCTGTGACTTGCTAGCTGTGTAACCTTGAGTGAGTTACTCATCCTCTCTGAGCCTCAGTGTCCTTGTCTGTAAAGTGAAAACATGAAACTGCCTCACACAAAGTCATTTTAAGAATTAAATGAGAAAATGCATATAAAGCTCTCAGGACACATACGACACAATAAAGCCTAATCTACTCCCTAACTCTTTGACTCGGGCCAGTTTTAACACTTGAAACACTAGTTTGCTTTGAAAGCAGCATTCCCTGGGTCACAAAAAAAAAGCAATTCTGGGGGCCATGCATGGTGGCTCACGCCTGTAATCCCAGCACTTTGGGAGGCCAAGATGGGCAGATCACTTGAGGCCAGGATTCAAGACCAACCTGGCCAACATGGTGAAACCCCATCTCTACTAAAATTACAAAAATTAGCCAGGTGCGGTGGCACGTATCTGTAGTCTCAGCTACTTGGGAGGCTGAGGCATTAGAATCACTTGAACCTGGGAGGTGGAGGTTGCAGTGAGCCGAGATCATACCACTGCACTCCATCCTGGGTAACAGAGCGTGACTCTGTCCAAAAAAAAAAAAAAAAAAAAGCCATTCAGGAGGGTGTAAAGATAAATAGAGGTCTGGGGAAAATGACTCCAGAAAGAAGGCACCAGATAATGGTAAGTCGGGATACCTAATAGGCAGAATCCTGACTCAGCCAAGAATGTATACTCACAAAGATGTTGAGAGCAGCTTTATTTACGATTTTAAAAAGAGAAGGGAACAATCTCAAAAACGTAACAAAAGAAAAAAGCTAAGTGAATTACCGTCCATACAAATAAATATGCAACCATTAAAAATGATGTTTATGGCTGGGCACGGTGGCTTCCGCCTGGAATCCCAGCACTTTGGGAGGCCAAGGCAAGCGGATCACTTCAGGCCTGGAGTTCGAGACCAACCTGGCCAACATGGTGAAACCCCATCTCTACTAAAACTACAAAAAATTAGCCAGGCGTGGTGGTACTCGCCTGTAGTCCCAGCTACTTGGGAGGCTGAGGCAGGAGAATCGCTTGAACCTGGAAGCCAGAGGTTGCAACAAGCTGAGATGGTGCCACCGCACTCTAGCCTGAGAAACAGAACAAGACTCCTCGTAAAAAAAAAAAAAAAAAAAAAAAAAAAAAAATGCTGTTTACAAGGAATGTTAATGACAGGAGAAAATGCCTACGAGATTTATAGTGTTAAATGCAGTGTTCAAGGTCAGTCTTATGTATACGGAAGCTATAAATGATCACACATCTATACATAGATGTAATTATACCCACACACTCGATATGAAGATGAGACATCCAGGTGCCACAGTATAGACAACAGACATTTCTGGGTGGTGGGATTATAGGTGAAGTTTATCTTCTTTATCCTTTTTGCATTAAAAAAAAACTAAATACTTTATTTTTTTTTTAATAAAAAAGAAGCTGTGCCCATTGCAAACCTATCTGTGGTGAAGAGCCTGCTGCAGGAGCGACGAAGGTGGAAAGTTCAAATCAAAAGAGGTAACAGGGAAATAGGGAGGCGACAATCACAGCAGCAGACTCTGTCTCTGGAGATGGTCTCCATGGAAAAATCACCCCAAGAAGCTGGGAGGCCAGATGCAAATGGGGTGCAGAGATGCAGAGGTCATTAGAAAAAGATGGAGAGAGGAGGGGCCCATAAACATAACCTATGAGCGGTCACTCAGAGGGAAGACTGTGAGAAACTCAGCAGTGGAGATTTCTGTAACAGATAAGGACGTTCGTGACATGCTAAATGGTCATGCCTGGCAGAGGCTATCAAGAAGAGCATCTGTCCTCACAGAACTTTAATAGGCTAAGGAAGCACCTCTGCCTTCCCAGTCCCTGCGGCATTGTTTGAAATCACAAAGACTGGAAAAAACTAAGTGGTTACCAGTAGGAGACGAGAGAAATAAAGTCAATGTATTCATACAATAGAATACTATGGAGCCACCAAAAGGAAGAGGTTCTTTCTGTACTGATAAAGAATGATCTCCAAATATAGTGCTTGTTTACAGGCAAGGTGATAAACCATGTGAATAGCTACAGTTTGTACGAAAAAGGGTGGAGAAGGGATTAGGAGGGAGAGACATCACAGTACATGTCTTTTCTCCATTTTGCACCATGTGCAGATTATGTATTAAATAAAAAACAAATAGAATAAATGAACCCCTTGCTTTATATAGTTTAGCTACAGTCATTTCTGAAGAAAGGATACCGCACTTTCTGGATCAAAGTGGTTCTTCTTTTTTTTTTTTTTTTTTTTTGCGGTCCTGTCCAGTCTAGAATTTCCGGAGTGAGAAAAAGAGAAACTAGGATCATGGTTAAAATTTACTCGTTGAGATTAAGTCTCTAATCTTTTATGATAAAGAACTCTTGCTGGGGAGGACTTTATCCCATGCCCAGGCCTAATTGCTAAGTTAACTGCTTGTACAGATCTCCCTCTGGTGGACATATGGAGACATTACAGAATTTTATTTTATTTTTATTTGTTATTATTTTTTAAGAGACAAGGTTTCGCTGTATTGTCCAGGCTGGTCTCAAACTCTTGGCTTCAAGCGATCCTCCCACCTTGGCCTCCCAAATTGCTGGGATTACAGACATAAGCCACCTTGCTTGGCTGATATTATAAAATTTTATACCAGGTGTATGCAGTAAAATACCAAACTGCCAGAATGTGAGATACATGTAATTATAAATATGTGCATATATGTAGATATAGACATTAAAATGTATACAAATATGAGAAAATTAATGAAAACTCATGTCTTTATAAATATATTTTACTATATACATGATAACATCAAAGGAAAATCAGCCTGAAGCCTGGACGTACAACATTGAAGATTTGCAAGGTGTTCACTCTCTGATTAATATTGTTGTCTTATTACTCTTTGCACAACTGCTCTCAGCCATTCAGTGAACATCTGACTAATAGTAGCAACAGGATTGTTGCTCGCCTTTCGGCTGCCGTCTCTTTGGGGCTGAGTGATATTGCAGGTTTAAAAGGCCTTCGGGGACAGAATCGGTTACTTTGAGAGGCATGAGGAACACCTTTGTAACAATCCTGTGGCTCTGCACAAGGCTAAATTCAGCCCTTAACAGATGCTCCAGAGAGAGTACACCAGTCAATCATCAGCTTTAATTAGTATATTGGAAAACCAGGGGGCTGGCTGCAGTGGCTCACACCTGTAATCCCAGCACTTTGGGAGACCAAGGCGGGTGGATCACCTGAGGTCAGGAGTTCGAGACCAGCCTGGGCAACATGGTGAAACCCCATCTCTACTAAAATACAAAATTAGCCAGGATTGGTGGCAGGCACCTGTAATCCCAGCTACTTGGGAGGCTGAGATCGGAGAATCGCTTGGACCTGGGAGGCAAAGGTTGCAGTGAGCCAAGATTGTGCCACTGCGCTCCAGCCTGGGCGATGGAGTGAGACTCTGTCTCAAAAAATAAAAGAAAGCCAGAGTAAATTTTTCTCTCCAAACTAGGAAAAAACCAACTACCCTGCATGGCAGCCTAATCATTTATATCTCCATCTCCATCTCCACCTGTATCTGCATCTATCCCCATATCTGTATCTATCCATCCTATCCATCTATGTATGTATCTTTCTACCATCTGTATTTTAATCTAGTTTCCTCTATGGCAAGGCTCATCAGCTTTGTATCCATGATATTGTAGAAGCCGAGCAGTGCCACTCAGGTATGAAACCAGAGGGAAAGAAGAGGGGAGTAAAACAAGTTTCAGAAATGGAGTGGAATGGTGACGAGAGAGAGACAACAGGAAGCAGGAGGAACTACCATTTACTGTGCCACTATGTTAAGCACTTAACACACATTATCTCATTTAGTCTTCACAACAATCCTATAAGGGCAGAATTATTTTCTCTCATTTTAGAGACAAGGAAAGCAGGACTCTGAGAGTTTAATTACTGTATCCATGGTTACCCTTCCCTTCGGCAGCACAGCTGGGATCTGAAGGCAGGTGTGACTAGAAAGCCATCAATACCCGGCTCTGACTCTTAAGATGAGAAGAAAGAAGATGAAAGGCAGGAGAGGAAGGAAGGGAGAAAGGGAGGGAGGAGGTAATGAGGGGAAATGGTAAGATGTCAACATTGGTTGAGGGTCAGGGTCATTAAAATCCCACATTCTGAGCTAGAACTTCGTTTTCTAATTTTTCCCTATATGAGTCATGCCGATTTCTGAGCAATCCCTGAGCTCTAGTCAAGGTCTCAGTATGTATTGACTGAGTGAAGTCTTGAAGCTGTTCTGTCTTTGAAACTGTCCCATGGAGTTGCTGAGGTGACTTCCTGGGAAAGCCTGCCCATCAAATGCTGTTGGAGGGAAAGGGAGAAGGGAACACTTTCAAAGTTTCCCTGGTGAATGGTGTATTAACCTGGGATGGCCTACTTATAGCCCAACCAACCAGAAAGCTCGTGAGTAGGGGAATATGGTGATGTTTAACAATGATTTGGGACAAATTTAAGATGAGATAAATTTAGGTTGCATAGCACAGTAGCTACTCTGAAGAAAACAGTGACCCAAACTTTGACCAATAATAAAATCTGATTTTCGAAGAACAACAACAGAAAAAAGAAAAGAAGTTCCTCCACGAGAGGTACAATGAATTCTCAATTATCATCTTGGAGTGAAGAGAAATGGTCATCCGGCTGGGCGCGGTGGCTCACACCTGTAATCCCAGCACTTTGGGAGGCTGAGGTGGGTGGTCAGGAGTTCGAGCCCAGCCTGGTCAACATGGTGAAACCCTGTCTCTACTAAAAATACAAAAATTAGCGGGGCGTGGTGGTGCGCACCTGTAATCCCAGCTACTCAGCCGGAGAATCGCTTGAGCCCAGGAGGCGGAGATGGCAGTGAGCCAAGATCATACCACTACACTCCAGCCTGGGCTACAGAGCGAGACTGTCTCAAAAAAAAAAAAAAAAAAAAAGACAAGAAAAGAAAAGATCATCCAACAATCTTGGCAATAGAAGTGATTACCTTTGACTCATAAACTCATTCACAAATGCATACACACAAACACAAACTCACACTCCCATTTTTAACACACAAAAGAAGTAATCATTTGTTAGTTCAGATATCCCCACAGTATTTGAGGCTATAAGATACCACATTCCTTTTGGTACCACACATTCGTGTGGTATCTTTCTTGATAATCAATTGCCAATGAAGTCTTGATATTCAATTGCAAATGAAGGAGTAAGAGAAAAACAAATTAATGAAGTCTACACAATGGCAATGAGCCAGTGCCAACAATCAGCTCATGTACAATCAAAAGGATTCCATTTGGGGCAAGAAAAGGGACTAGGTTACCCATGAGATCTTTTTCAGCACTGGAATCCTATGTGCCTATTCAAAGGAGAAGCCTGAACTGTTGTTTCTTTCTCATACAGATACTTGGGGAAAATCCCAGCCTTGTCATTCTTCTTGTAAAACCTGCAATGGATCTGCAACTCTGTGCACTTCATGTCCCAAAGGTTAGTGTGTCGTGTGACAGGAGATGGCAGCAGTCAAGCCAAGTCATTGAAACTCACGTGTAGTAGCATCTTTGTGTAAAGAGGTCTGTAATGCCTTGGTCTACTCCCATCACATGTTCCTATTACAGTGGCTACTTGGGAGACACGCAAGGACCCAAACATTGACCAATAATAAAAACTGGTTTTCAAAGGACAATGCAAAGAAGTGTTCGGGTGCAGTGAGGTTCACACCTGTAATCCCAACATTTTGAGAAGCTGAGGCGGGAGGATGGCTTGAGCCCGGGAGTTTGGGATCAGCCTGGGCAACATAGTAAGACCCCATCTCTATAAAAAAATTTAAAAAATAGCTGGGCATGGTGGCATGTCCCTGTAGTTCCAGCTACTTGGGAGGCTGAAATGAAAGCATTGCTTGGTCTCAGGAGGTCAAGGCTGCAGTGAACCATGATCATGCCACTGCACTCCAGCCTGGGTAACAGAGCAAGACCCTATCTCAGAAAAAAAAAAAAAAAAAAAGTTTCTTGATCTAAAGGCATGATGAAGAGGGAGGGAGGAAGAAGAGCAGCAACATAACAGCTTGATAACTTACCAGTTGCTTCATCTATAAAAACAAAAATCACAAATAACATACCTTCCCTGAATTAGGGGAATATTTTACTTAAATGGTACACTGACATAAAGAATGTTTAAGTGGGCTGGGTATGATGGCTCATGCCTGTAACCCAACACTTTGAGAGGGTGAAGTTGGAGGATCACTTGAGGCCAGGAGTTGGAGACCAGCCTGGCCAACATGGCAAAACCCCGTCTCTAATAAAAATACAAAAATTAGCCACATGTGTTGGCACATGCCTGTAATCCCAGGCTACTCAGGAGGCTGAGACATGAGATCATTTGAACCTGGGAGGCAGAGGTTGCAGTGTGCACTTCAACCTGGATGACAGAGCAAGACGCTGCCTCAAAAAAAAAAAAAAAAGAAGAAGAAGAATGTTTACATGATCATTATAAAGTCCATGTTGGAATGTACAATGTTAATAGTGGAATATGATGCAAAAGCAGAAAAATTTACAATAGGCAAGCCACGATTATAATCATATAAAATATAAAAGATTACACTCAAAAAACTAAAGCATTTTCTTGGAATTTTGGGTTTGAGAGTGATTTTGAAAATTGGTTTTCTTAATGAGTATCTGTTGTTCGATTAAAAAATAGATGGATCCTCTGTTAAAGGGAGAGTTGGGTGGAAGAGTTGTAACTCTGTGCCGAGCCTGTAATCCCAGCACTTTAGGAGGCTGAGGCAGGCAGATTACCTGAGGTCAAGAGTTCGAGTCCTGCCTGTCCAACATGGTGAAACCCCATCTCTACTAAAAATACAAAAATTAGCCAGGTGTGGTGGTGCACACCTGTAGACCCAGCTACTCAGGAGGCTGAAGTAGGAGAATTGCTTGAACCCAGGGGGCAGGGTTTGCAGTGAGCCAAGGTCGCACCAGTGCACTCAAGCCTGGGAGACAGAGCAAGACTCCTTCTGGAAAAAAAAAAAAAACAGTTGCAACTATGTTAGTGTCCTAACAAGATGAGCTTTGGGGAAGCAGAATATTAATAGACTCTATCAAGCTGTGCATGTACAGCTGCCTTACACCAGGAAGACATAGACAGGGTGTTAACAAGACTGATCAGCTGGGCAAAGGGAAGCCCCGTCATGACCTCTACCTAATATCCGTGGGAAAGGAAAGAAACAGGGCAAAAGCCTCTTGCTGTCAATTGCTTTCTAGAAATGTATGGAGGACTTAGCATCACTAGTAAATATTTTGGTAAGCCTGAAATAAGTGCCTGGATACTTTGGTCTTTGGAAAGGTTAAAAAAGCCATGTCTCTGCATAGAAAAACACATGATGACTATTCCTATCTTCCCTGGATTTCTAGGTGCATATCTTCTGGCTCAGGCCTGTGTTACCTCCTGTCCCCAAGGCACATGGCCTTCCGTAAGGAGCAGGAGCTGCGAGAACTGTACGGAGGCCTGTGCCCTCTGCTCTGGAGCCGATCTTTGCAAAAAGTGCGGGATGCAGCTGGGCCACCCTCTCTTCCTCCATGAAGGCAGGTGCTACTCCAAGTGCCCGGAGTAAGTTTCCTTTTTAATTTTACTTCCTGCTTGTAATCACTCTCCTAAAGTACTTTGGGAGCAATTACTTCTTGTTCACCAAAAAACTCTTCTCCGCTCTATGAGCGCCCGTATAAATGTCCTCTGTTGACTGACAACGGCTATGGGCCGCAGCAGCCAAAACTTACATGAGGCCAGATGCCCACTTCTCCTTTGTGACTATTTTATGTGTATATTTTTACTTTTATGAAAAATATGTTCAGGGGCTGGGCATGGTGGCTCACACTTGTAATCACAGCACTTCGGGAGGCCAAGGCAGAAGGATCGCTGGGAGTTTGAAACCAGCCTAGGCAACATAGCAAGACTCTGTCTACAAAAAATTTAAAAAATCAGCCAGTGGGGGCCGGGCGCGGTGGCTCACGCCTGTAATCCCAGCACTTTGGGAGGCTGAGGCGGGTGGATCATGAGGTCAGAAGATCGACATCATCCTGGCTAACATGGTGAAACCCCGTCTCTACTAAAAATACAAAAAATTAGCTGGGCATGGTGGCGGGCGCCTGTAGTCCCAGCTACTCGGGAGGCTGAGGCAGGAGAATGGCGTTAACCTGGGAGGCGGACCTTGCAGTGAGCCGAGATGGTGCCACTGCACTCCAGCCTGGGCAACAGAGCAAGACTCCGTCTCAAAAAAAAAAACAAACAAACAAACAAACAAACAAAAAAAAAAACTTAGCCAGTGGGTGCCTGTTGTCCCAGCTACTTGGGAGGCTGAGGCGGGAGGATTCCTTGAGCCCAGGAGACTGCAGTGAGCTGTGATTGCGCCACTGCACTCCAGCCTGGATGACAAAGCAGGACCCTGTCTCTTTAAAAAAAAAAAAAGAAAAAGTTATTTTCCCACCTTAATGATCAACTGTTGTCATGGTTTTTCTTTTTTCCTCCATTACAAAAGTAAAGCTGTGATGTGAACCTCTTCTAAAGGTTTAAATAGGTGAGACATGAATTACAAATAATAAATAATACTTGGTTAGTTCGTTATTGATTCCTCCTGGTTTCCTTGGTCCCCTGGTTTGTAATTGCTTTACTCTTCCTACCAATGGTCCCACCTCCAGAATTTACCTAGGAAGAAAGTGAGGAATAGCAAATGGAAGAGTACAGCAAGAAACTTTCAGCAATAAGCAACAGAAATGCCAAGTAAAATGACTGAGACATAACAGGGTTTATTATCTCACAGAACAAAAATGTTGCAAGTCCAGTATCAGTCACTTCAGTGGCCAGGAAGGTCATCACAAAGTCTGGTTTTTCTGTTTTGCTCTTGTGCCTTCCTTAGCTCGCCCTTTCTGACCAGCGCCGCTGCTGAGCCCACGTTGTGTGTCTCAGCTCCAGACACTGTCACCGCACGCAGCCACGACCAGGGCCAGGAAAGGGGATGTTTCCCCTTGTTTATCCTTTTCTTGAGAGAAAAGAAAATTTCCTCCGACTTTCCTGCTAATCTCAGTCCCAAGAATACATCACTGATACCTCCCTAAATCAATCTCTGGCCAAAAGAATGGAAATATAGGCGTGGTTCAGGCTGAACAAGATTTACCCCTGAGCACCCAAACAACTCAGGACTCTGACAGCCAGGAAGAATGGAGAGAGGAAGGCAGGGAATAAATTTGGGGAAGTAACTGACAGTGTCTACTTTAAGGAGTTAGGATTTTCTTTTGCCCTCTTAGTAAAAGAATTTGATACAACAACACCTGTTTCCTGGCTGGGCATGGTAGCTCACACCTGTAATCCCAGCACTTTGGGAAGCTGAGACAGGCAGATCACCTGAGGTCAGGAGTTCAAGACCAGCCTGACCAACATGGAGAAACCCCGCCTCTACTAAAAATACAAAATTAGCCAGGTGTGGTGTCCTATGCCTGTAATCCCAGCTACTCGGGAGGCTGAAGCAGGAGACTTGTTCGAACCCGGGAGGTGGAGGTTGTGGTGAACTGAGATCACACCATTGTACTCCAGCCTGGGCAACAAGAGCGAAACTCCGACTCGAAGAAAACAAAAAAGGAAAAAAGCAAAAATGGCACCTATTTCCTAGTGACCTATTTGTTTTCATTACTGAGATAGACTCTATATAGAGAGTATAAATATAAGTAATGAGTATAAATATAGAGTATAAATATAAGGTATTTATTCTCAAAAAGCATCCAATCTAGTGTAGAAAGCCAAGCATATTCACCTCAACAACACAGATACGTATTTAGCACCAACTAGGTGTAAAAATTGATACTGATACAATATCAATAGATTGTATTGTATATATGTAGCTCAGTGGAGTCTATTCTTCTACCAACAATTGATATTGATATTGATATTGATCCTTGATATGGAAAGCTAAGTTAAGACCAACTGAAGGAAGTCTGGGTCTGCAAAATGCTTACAATCCAGTAAGGGAGGTTTACATCAGGCAACGTCACACTTCTCAGAGCCTTAATATACAAAAGGCTAAGAGATTCCAAGGGAAAAGAAAACATTTTAAATCACTATTTTTTGAATGCTTGCAATGTCCAGGTATTGTGCTAAGGGCTTTAAATGTATGATCCCATTAATTCTCACAAGAATTCTCTTATTCACATACTATTATTTTCCCTCATTTGACAGATGAGGAAAAGAATAGCAGAATCCATTTTACATGTCAGACACATGGTGTGGCCAGAATTTGAACCCAAACCTCTCTGGCATTGAAGTCCATGTGCTTAACTATCACTCAGTGCTGCCTTCTTGTATAATTATTTTTTTAATCACAACTTTATTGAGACATAATTCACATACCATACAATTCACCCCAAAAGTGTATAATTCACTGGTTTTTAGTATATTCACAGAGTTATGCAACCATTACCACAATCAATTTTAGAACATTTTCATCAACCTAGAAAGAAACCCTATACACTTTTAGCCCTTATTCCTACTTTTTCCATTTCCCCCAGCCCTTAGCAACCACTAATCTACTTCCTGTCCCTATAGATTTGCTATTCTTGGACATTTCCTATAAATGGCATTGTATAAAATGTAGTCTTTGAGCCAAGCATGGTGGCCATGGTACACACCTCCAGTCCCGGCTATCGGGAGTCCAAGGCTGGAGAATTGCTTGAGCCCAGGAGTTCAAGGTCAATCTGAGCAACATAGCAAGACCCTGTCTCTGAAAATGAAAACAAAACATATAAAACAAAAAAGACAAAACATGGTTTTTTGTGACAGACTTTTTGACTTAGCAGAATGTTTTCCAGCTTCATCCCCAGCTGGGTATTTGAGAAAAAGCTTGATTCCACTAGCTCTGGAAGGATTTTGTCAAGCAGAGAGTGGAGAAAGGGTAGCAAAGGGTCAGAGTAAGAGAACCCAGGTGAGAAGGCAGGTGTGGAAACTCCCAGTCCTCCTCCCCTATCAACCGAACTCCCCCCTAGCAAACTCAGCCAAGTGTTACAATAAAGCGAAGTGTTACAATAAAGTCAGAGAGCTGCTTACCAGAGTCAGTCATTGCTTCCTCAGTGGTAGGATTGAACTGGTTGTCATTATTATTGCCTTATTTATTTAATCATTACCTTTTTCAACGCTCTCTTGGGTTCTTTGAGTGTTCCAGGAATTCACAACGCATTAAAACAAGGAAGAAAGAGTGTATTTTGCTTTACTCCAGGTAGTTGACCACTCAACACTTTTTACCTCCAAGTCTGGGGTGAAGCATTTTCATGGAGCAATGAGACACTATGCAGACATGCAGCAGTCAATATAGTCTGTATTGCTGGAGCAGAAGGAAAGCTACAAGCATGGCCTAGAAATATTGCAGACTATAGAATTGCAAGCATATGCCATCCTGCTGTGGGTAGGGTGATCTGATTATAGTGGAATCCTTCATCTTTGTGTTTACAGAAAAAAAAAAGAAGACTAACAACGGAAGACACAGAGTCTGAGGAACATATAATATCCAGCTTATCTTGGACATATAATATCCAGCTTATCTTATTGCTGTTTCTGAGAAATCACCCTTTTGGGTGTGATCCATCCTAGAATAGTAATAAGATTTATAACAGGAATATAACATACAATGACACAGCATCCAGATATTCAGAGCTATTTATAAGTTAGCATTTAGTGGCCCCTGCTTTTTCAAATATAGTATATGTTCATGAAAAAAAAAAAAAGTTGTTTGTTTTGTTTTGTTTGTTTGAGACTGAGTCTCACCCTGTCACCCAGGCTGAAGTGCAATGGTGCTATCTCTGCTCACTGCAATCTCTGCCTCCCAGGGTCTAGCAATTCTCCTGCCTCAGCCTCCTGAGTCACTAGAATTACAGGCTCATGCCACCACACTCGGCTTATTTTTTTTTCTATCTTTAGCAGAGATGAGGGTTCACCATGTTGGCCAGGCTGGTCTCGAACTCCTGACCTCGTGATCCGCCCACCTTGGCCTCCCAAAGTACTGGGATTACAGGCATAAGCCACTGCATCCACCCAAAAATAGGTTTTAACAGTAACATATATCTTTTGTTTTGGTTTGGTTTTTGAGATGGAGTTCCACTCTTGTGGCTCAGGCTAGAGTGCAATGGCGCCATCTCAGCTCACTCCAACCTCCGCCTCCCAAGTTCAAGCAATTATCCTGCCTCAGCCTCCCAAGTAGCTGGAATTACAGGCATCTGCCACCACGCCCAGCTAATTTTTTGTATTTTTAGTAGAGATGGGGTTTCACCAAGTGGGCCAGGCTGGTCTTGAACCCCTGACCTCAGGTGATCCACCCACCCTGGCCTTTCAAAATGCTGGGATTACAGGCGTGAGCCACCATGCCAGTAACATATATCATTATGGTGGTTACTTAAAAAGCAACAGAAAACTTAAGGTGGACTCACATTCACCAAACGTGAACAGATTTGAAGCTCTGTTGAAGAAATACGGCCTTCCTTTAAGTGCTGCCGGTCACTGTCTTGGTGTCTGTGAAATGGAGGTGAAGGTCCCGGACCCCACAGCTTTCACAAGACGTGGTTTTATCTGAGCTGAAAGACTTCAACACAAAGTAATTTGAATTTAACAATTTAGTATATGCAACCATTTCTTTTCAAAACAAATATTAGTCTTCTTAAATAATTGTGAAATAAAGCACGAAGAAAAGCAGTTTTATGAATGCAGAGAGCAGAAAGGAGGACAAACTCCCAGGCAGATTTGTGTGGAGAAGTCTACTTTTAGCAAGTGGCTCCTTGAAAATCACCTCTCAGGTTGCCTTCTGGCTGTCTCCCGACCGCTTTTTTTTTTTTTTTTTTTTTTTTTTTTTTTTTTTTTTGTAAGACGGAGTCTCGCTCTGTCACCCAGGCTGGAGTGCAGTGCTGTAATATCAGCTGGAGTGCTGCAATTTCTGCCTCCTGGGTTCAAGCGATTCCCCTGCCTCAGCCTCCTGAGTAGCTGGGATTACAGGCGCCTGCCATCACGCTCGACTAATTTTTGTATTTTTGTAGAGACAGCATTTCGCCATGTGTTGGCCAAGCTGGTCTTGAACTCCTGACCTCAGGTGATCTGCCCATCTGGGCCTCCCAAAGTGCTGGGATTCCAGGCATGAGCCACTTCAAGAGTTTTATTTTTTATCTTTTTGCTTGAAGCCATTTCTTTCATTTCAGCATCTCATCCAACATCCACTGACCCTCTTCTGAGGGATCTGAAAAAGATTTCTTCATGATGCATCTTTTTAGGCTCTATATTAGCATTCATCATCTTCAGTGTCCGGAAACTGTTCTCTGCAGGTCTTGACCAGGCCTAGCATTGAGATTCCCTGGAGGTAGGCCTGATGTCACACAGCTCCCCTCCTTTAAACACAGAGTGGATCGTTGTGGCACACCAGCTCCCACCGTAAGGTTACGAGATGTGGCTGTCCCCACTCTGAGGCATCCCAGCACCAACTCTCAGGTGTGGCAAGAGAGGCACATCATGAATAACAAAGACACCCCTATCTCTTAGGAAATTCCAAAGGTTTTGAGGTTAGCTGACGAGAAAGACTAGACTTCTCTTTGGGTGAGGTCAAATTCTTTACTATGCATATAGGAAAAATGAATCCATCAAATTTTCATTCCATTAGAAGGTGTGATTGGTAAGATACACCTGTAATCCCAGCACTTCCGGAGGCCATGGTGGGTGCGCTGCTTGAGGCCAGGAGTTTGAGACCAGCTTGGGCAACATAGTAAGACCCCCATCTCTACACACACACAAAAAAAGGATAAAAATTTAAAAATAGCCCAGTGTGGTGGCACAGACTTGTAGTCCTAGCTAACTCAGGAGGCCGAGATGGGAGGATCACTTGAGCCCAGCAAGTCGAGGCTGCAGTGAGCCATGATCGCACCACTACACTCCAGCCTGGGCAACAGAGCCAGACCTTGTCTCAAAAAAAAAAAAAAGAATGTGATCTATTTAAGAATGCACTAAATTTCCTTAATTTCAGATTTCTCAAATCCAGTCAAACTCCTAGTGAGCATATAACACATTGCCATCCACTGTCTTCATTTTTAAGAGATAGACTTTGTTTGGGCAAAGTAGCTGAGTCTCTTCTTCAAGCATTCTCTGTCATGGTCAAAAAAAGCTAAGGGTACTAATATGTGAGGAAGCCTGATCTTAGCTTTTATCTGGATGCTATTTCTTTTTCTCTCTTCTACATAAACTGCTTTCTTCTCCAGTGGTTCTTACCTGAAACTATATCAGAAATATAACTTTTTGGCTGGGCATATGGCTGTAATTGGGAGGCCAAGGCAGGCAGATCACTTGAGGTCAGGAGTTCCAGACCAGCCTGGCCAACATGGTGAAACCCTGTCTCTACAAACAACACAAAAATTAGCCAGGCATGGTGGTGCATGCCTGTAGTCCCAGGTACTCAGGAGGCTGAGGCACAAGAATCGCTTCAGCCCGGGAGATGGAGGTTGCCATGAGTCGAGATCACGCCACTGCACTTCAGCCCGGGCGACAGAGCAAGACCCTGTCTCAAACAAAACAAAACAAAGAAATGTGACTCAATATATTTTTGTTTACTGAATGCATACAATAAATAAATGACTGAAAGAATGATTAAATGTGTGAGCGCTAATTAATTAAAACATCAAGTAAAAATGCTATGTAGGAGCAGATCCCTCTCTGGCTTGTGATTTTAAAAGGTCTCTGGTAGATTGGGTTGTTGCAGTTCTTCACCACTCCTTGTATTCATGCCCACTGCCTGCCACTTTGTACCAGCTCCACTAGAGGCGAAATGGACTTCCTTGTCCCTTGACTTTGACTGGATTATGTGACTTGCTTTGGCCAATGACATGTTAGCAGAAGAAAGGTGGAGGCATAAAATGTGCCCGATTGAACTTACCCTTCTGTGCTTCTGTCACAGCTGTGAGAAGAACGTCCCCTGGTAGTCCCTGTAGCCAGGGAAAATAGAGAGGTGTGAAGACATGGACTCAGTGTGCAGCCTGGAGTCAAGCCTGCCAAGCCCAACCTAGATCTGCTTCCCCCCACACATGAGTGAGAGTAAATGATTGTTGTTTTAAGCCACCAAGTTTTGGGTTGGGGTGGTTTGTGACACAGCACTATTATGGCACCAACTCACTAATGGATCATGATAGAAAGCAATTGCAGTAGGTACCCACGGCATCAGAAGTCCATTTTCTCTAAGCCGGCTTCTTGGATTTTCCTCTTCTGCAAGTTCCAGCTCTTCCTTTCAGCTTTTCCCACCAAAGAAACCTCATCTAAGTTCACGTCCTTTGCAGGGACATGGATGAAACTGGAAACCTTCATTCTCAGCAAACTAACAGGAACAGAAAACCAAACACTGCATGTTCTCACTCATAAGTGGGAGTTGAACAATGAGAACACATGGACACAGGGAGGGGAACATCACACACCAGGGCCTGTCGGAGGGTGGGGGGGAAGGGGAGGGAGAGCATTAGGAAAAATACCTAATGTAGATGACGGGTTGATGGGTGCAGCAAACCACCATGGCACGTGTATACCTATGTAACAAACCTGCACATTCTGTACAGGTACCCCAGAACTTAAAGTATTTTTTAAAAAAAGAAAAACGGAAGCCTCATCTATCCATTCCTCGTCTCCCAAATATATTTGAGAGGACTGGGGTTTTATATTTTACTGTGTTCCCCTACCAGTGAGTGATTTCTATAATGGGATAATCATTGGGGTTCTATATATACAGACATAAGATTCTGCCTGGAAGAGGGTCATTTGCACAAACATACTGGTACTCAAACTATGTTTAGTGCAATGTGCAAATGTTCATATGTACCCACTTGAAAAAAGTCATCAGAGACTGAGTGAGAGCATCCAGTGGTTCCAATCTGACAGGGCATTAACCCTTTTGAGCCTTTTGGAAATATTTTTTAAGTTTATTAAATGTTTTTAAAATGTATTCATTGAATAACAAATATTTTCTACTCTACAGTTAGGCTCTAACAAAAAGAAAGAAACAATAATGAAAATTAGGGGGTCATATAGAGAAGAGAGAAGATGACCAAACTACACACAAATTAACAAAATTAACAACAGTTCTTCTCAAACCAATCAAATTCACACGAATGTGAACCCCAAATATCTGAGACAGGTCTCAGTCAATTTAGAAAGTTTATTTTGCCACCGTTAAGGACACACGTCCACAAGCCGGTGACGGACGTAGCCTCAGGAAGTCCTGATGACATGCGCCCAAGGTGGGCAGGGCACAGCTTGATTTTATACTTTTTAGGGAGACATGAGACATCAATCAATATATGTAAGATGTACATTGTAGCTTTTTTTTCTTTTTTTTTTTTTGAGATAGAGTCTCACTCTATCACTCAGGCTGGAGTGCAGGGGTGTGATCTTGACTCACCTCAACCTCCACCTTCCGGGTTCAAATGATTCTCCTGCCTCAGCCTCCTGAGTAGCTGGGACTACAGGCATGTGCCATCACACCCAGCTAATTTTCATATTTTTAGTAGAGAGGGGGTTTTGCCATGTTGGCCAGGCCAGTCTCAAACTCCTGATCTCAGGTGATCCACCTGCCTCAGCCTCCCAAAGTGCTGGGATTACAGGCGTGAGCCACCCTACCCAACCCATTGTAGCTTTTTAAAATCTTAGTAACTATCTTTTTTTTTTTTTTTTTTTTTTTTGAGACATAGTCTCGCTGTGTTGCCAAGTTGGAGTCCAATGGCGTGATATCGGCTCACTGCAACCTCTGCCTCCCAGGTTCAAATGATTCTCCTGCCTCAGCCTCCCGAGTAGCTGGGACTATAGGCGCGCACTACCACGCCAAGCTAATTTTTGTATTTTTAGTAGAGACAGGGTTTCACCATGTTGGCCAAAATGGTCTTGATTTCCTGACCTCATGATCTGCCTGCCTCGGCCTCCCAAAGTGCTGGGATTACAAGCGTGAGCCACCGCGTCCGGCCAGTAGCTATCTTTTTAAGGAACAGAGTGGGAGACAGGTTTGCCCTAAGCAGTTCCCAGCTTGATTTTTCCGTTTGGCTTAGTAATATTGGGGTCCCAAGATTTATTTTCCTCTCACAAGAATAATGCCTGTCCTTTTCCTTACATTTTCTGAATGTTCTTTTCACTTCCTCATAAATCCCATGGATGCCTCTCAGCTGACAACAGCGGCAGCCCTTTTGTTTTTAGCCCTAATTCCTTTTCCCCAGGAATGAATCACTTCTCCAGCAGGGCAGCTTCTCCAGTTGCACTCTCTTTTCCTTCCACAGGGGCTCTTTTGCAGAAGATGGTGTATGTGAACGTTGTAGCTCTCCTTGCAGAACATGTGAAGGAAACACCACCAACTGCCATTCTTGTGAAGGAGGCCTCGTCCTGCACCACAGAGTGTGCCAGGAAACCTGCCCCGAGAGGCATGTGGCTGTGGAGGGGGTGTGCAAGCATTGTCCAGAGATGTGTCAGGACTGCATCCACGAGCAAATATGCAAAGGTACCTGGGAGCTTCCCATGGGAGAGCGAAGCTCTGCTGAGCCACTGGGTAGGGGCCGATTATCTGATGGTGGATGGCAAAGGGCTGTGGGAACCAGTGTCCCTACCATTCCTGAAATGTATGTCTCTGTGCCTGTCATCAGAAAACTTGAGTGTGAGATACACTCAAGTATTTTTTCATTACGGATGCTGCAAGCTAAGACAAGCAAGAGCCCCTTTTTGCATGATTTCTTACACACACACACCCACATGTACACTCACAGCAGGTGTGCAAGTGCTATCCTAGGTGCTAGGGATACAGAGAAGAACCCAATGTTCTCATTTTTTTTTTTTTTCTTGAGATGGAGTTTTGCAAGTCAGACATAAGCTAATGGATTTAGCTTGACCGACCGCTGAGAGGCTGCTGTTATGAGATTAAGGAAGTGTAATGGCGCGATCTCTGCAATCACTGCAATCTCTGCCTCCCGTCTTTAAGCGATTGTCCTGCCTCAGCCTCCAGAGTAGCTGGGATTACAGGCATGTGCCACCACACCCAGCTAATTTTGCATGTTTAGTAGAAATGCGGTTTCTCCATGTTGGTCGGGCTGGTCTTGAACTCCCGACATTAGGTGATCCGCCGGCCTCGGCCTCCCAAAGTGCTGGGATTACAAGCGTGAGCCACCATGCCCAGCCGTTCCCATCTTTTTGAACACAAAATCTTATAGACTGATAGTAAGCCACAAAACACAGAAGTAGCTAGAAAACTACAATTGTTAAAAAGGATAAGAAAGAAAAGTTTGGGCAACTATGACTGAGATGACCGCTCTGGCTATGAACAGGTTTTGTTGTTTTTTTCCCTCAGGAATTATCTCCCCAAAAAAAGCTGTTCAATTTTCTCTCCAGAATAAGACAGACTCATTTAACTGGTGCTGTCCTATCCAAAGTATTCTCTTGGTGTGACCTCAAGTGTTTTCCAGGATTCCCCCCAAAGTAAGAAAATGAACACAAATAAAATAAACCCGCAATGTATTCTTCACACTGATTAATCCTGTATTCATTGTTGTACCTGATCAATGAATGAAGTTAACTAATCCAACCATTCCTAAACTGCTTTCTGTATCGAACAGAGTGTGAAGTTCCCGATACAACTTTTTAAATCTGTTAATGCTCTTCAGGGTTTTCAAATAATACCACCAGCCTCTCAGCCATCCTTGTCTTTTGCAGCGTTGCAATTTTTTGCACCTCCAAAGGGCAGACCATTTCAGTGCGTAAGTCCAGCACCATCTAATATGGTCATCATGTGTGACCTCCTCCTCCCAAGGCAGGGCTTGTTAGACATCAAGTCTCTGCCCTGGCAGGGTGGGGAAAGGGCTGGGGTACTCCCAGGTCAAATCAACCAAAGTGCTGAGGGAGGAGCTGGCCCACTGCAGACAATGAAGTCCTTTCTCCTGTCCCCTGGGGATAACTTGCTGCTTCCTCCTTTCCCCAGAGTGCATGCCTGAGTTCTTCCTGCATGATGATATGTGCCACCAGTCCTGTCCCCGTGGCTTCTACGCAGACTCGCGCCACTGTGTTCCCTGCCATAAAGACTGTCTGGAGTGCAGTGGCCCCAAAGTCGACGACTGCGAGCTCTGTCGTGAGAGTTCCTGGGTCCTCTATGATGGGCTGTGCTTGGAAGAGTGTCCAGCAAGAACCTATTATGAAAAAGAGACTAAGGAGTGCAGAGGTAAAGACTTCTGGGATTCAAAATAGGCTCCGGGGTTTGCAGTCCCAGCCCCAGCCCCAGCCCCAGCCTCAGCCCCAAAGCTGTCATCTTTTTTTTTTTTTTTGAGACAAGGTCTCCCTCTGTCTCCCAGGTTCGAGTTCAGTGGCATGAACATGGCTTACTGAAACCTCTGCCTCCTGGGCTCAAGTGATCCTCCCACTTCAGCTTCCAGAGTTGCTGGGAACACAGAATGTTGCCCAGGCTAGTCTTGAACTCCTGGTTTCAAGCAATCCTCTGCCTTGGCCTCCCAAAGTGCTGGGATTACAGGTGTGAGCCACCATGTCCAGCCTGTCTCATCCTCTCACTTACCCTCTTACCCTCTCACTCAAGGAGGCATATTTTGAATCCGTTGTAAATAATTTTTAAATGAATCACTCATAAGCTTTGTACAGGTGACTTTTATTAGTGACAAATCACAGGGACCTTCCTCACAATAGTGGCTGTGAACTGCTGGTCAAAAAAAGTTCTTATATAAAGATTTACAGCAGAGAGGAAGAGCCTTCAAAAATTACCTGAGACTTTTCTTGAAATGTTAAGCCATTAAAAGTTCATAGCACAAAAAAAAATCTTTCTTGGTGCCTCTTGTCTCCCTTCATGGGTGATTTTTTTTTTTTTTTTTTTTTTTTTTTTTT
>NW_016810765.1:1599754-1616788 GCF_001698545.2 Rhinopithecus bieti
TTTTGAGACAGAGTCTTACTCTGTCGGCTGGAATAATGTGGCACGATCTCGGCTCACTACAACCTCTGCCTCCTGGGTTCAAGCGATTCACCTGCCTCAGGCTCCCGAATAACTGGGACTACAGGCATGTGCCATCATACCCTGCTAATTTTTGTATTTTTAGTAGAGACAGGGTTTCACCATGTTGGCCAGGCTGGTCTCGAACTCCTGACCTCAAGTGATCCTCCTGCCTCGCTCTTCCAAAGTGCTGGGATTACAAGCGTGAGCCACAGCAATAGGCCCATGTTTTGTTGTTGTTGTTGTTCTTGAGATGGAGTCTCGCTCTGTTGCCCAGGCTGGAGTGCGGTGGTGTGATCTCAGCTCACTGCAGCCTCCACCTCCCAGGTTCAAGTGGTTCTCCTGCTACAGCCTCCTGAGTAGCTGGGATTACAGGCACCTGCCACCACACCCAGCTAATTTTTGTATTTTTAGTAGAGACAGGGTTTCACCATGTTGGCCAGGCTGGTCTCAAATGCCTAACCTCACCCCAGCCTCCCAAAGTGCTGGGATTACAGGTGTGTGCCACCGCGCCCAGCCTCCCTTCATGGTTTGCTCCCTGGAAGCTCCCCACCTTCCTCTTCATATCTTTCAATTCCCGCTCCAAGGTCCCCATTTCCACTCCCACTCAGTCCCTACATGTTCAAGAAAGGCTCTGCTATTATTTATACCTCCTTATGTTTTAGCTCGGCATGAATAATTTGCCTCTTAGTCATTATCAAGGAACAGAAAAATAAAATAAGTTATGCACTCTAGAATTCTCTAGCAAGTGAGAGAAATATGGGCCAGGGGGCTTTTCTAGAACCCCAGGATTCACTCCGATGAGGCAGCCTGCGGTCCTTCACCCCCACTATGTTGCCCCCCAAGCAAACACGAGATAGATGTCCAGAGGCAGTTCCCCTAACAACTGCGAGAGTCTGAGAATGACCTTCCACTGAGAAACCCTGGGACACCCACGCCCTAGGACATACTCAGGGGAAGGTTTTTGGTAGGACATGAAGATGTGTCTCCGTCCTGAAGGCTTTCTGCTCCAGCCTTGTGATGTGGATATGCCTTTTTGTGTGTTTTATATAAAGCACTATTTAGTGTTAATATCCTACCTGCCCATATGTGAAAAAGCATGGATGTCAAGGCTGTGCCCGCATGCAGAAGAGGCGGGCGTTCATGTAGGAGGCAGGCTGTGGAGCTGGGGACGGCTTCTGGGAGGTGGGAAACTCAGCCGCAGGCCTTCAGCGCCATCTTGCCTGTGCGAGGGCAGGAACTGAGGTTCAACTTCTGGCCTTTCTCTGGTGTTGAATAATGAAAGTAATTTACCATACAGAGAGTTTTACAGGTCTCACAGTATGTTTTCTTAATTTATCTGATTTAATTATCTCCTTGAGAAAGGCCCCTGGTTGCCCATTAGAATCACCTGGGCAGCTCTAAAAACCACAGATGCCTACACCCAACATTGTAATTCCTTCTCCAACTGCCAGTAATTCTGATGCTTAGTGTGGGTTGAGAGCCAATGAGGTAAATGGCAATTTTCTCCATTTTTCTGAGAAGCAAATAGATGCTTTGAGAAGTTAAGCACCTGGTGAGGACAGAGTTGAAAACTCACTTGAGGCGTCTCCCTACAATGCCATTGAACTTTCCTTCTTTTCTTTCTTTTTTTTTTTTTTTGAGATGGAGTTTCGCTCTAGTTGCCCAGGCTGGAGTGCAATGGTGCGATCTCAACTCACCGCAACCTCCGCCTCCCTGGTTCAAGCGATTCTCCTGCCTCAGCCTCCCGAGTAGCTGGATTTACAGGCATGTGCCACCATGCCCGGCTAATTTTGTATTTTTAGTAGAGATGGGGTTTCTCCATGTTGGTCAGGGTGGTCTCGAACTCCCGACCTTAGGTGATCCGCCTGCCTCGGCCTCCCAAAGTGGTGGAATTACAGGTATGAGCCACTGCACCCGGCCACCATTGCACTTTCTACCAGACCAAAGGGATGGGAAAGAATGTGGTATTGGAAGAAACACAGTGACAGCCTGACTTTCCAGAGAGATAACATAAAGAAACTGATCTGAAAATTAAGATTTAGGGAAATGTAGAGAAGCATTTAGAATGGAGCAATCTCAGCTGGGCACGGTGGCTCGCATCTGTAATCTCTTTGGGAGGCCAAGGCGGGAGGAATCTGAGACCAGCCTGGGCAACATAGCAAGACCCTATTTCTAAAACAAAAATAATAATACAAAAATTAGCCAGATGTGGTGGTGTGTGCCTGTAGTCCCAGCTACTCGAGAGGCTGAGATGGGGACATCACTTTAGCCTGGGAGGTCAATGTTTCAGTGAGCCATGATCACATCACTGCACTCTAGCCTTGGTGATGGAGCAAGAACCTATAGGAAAAAAAAAAATCTGTAAGCAGGATCTTCTCTAAGAAACACAAGGACTTTGGATCCATTCCAATCACACAGATTATCCCCTAATAGATAGTACAGACACCTCTAAAAGTCCCATACCTTTCCTGAGGCACTGGGGCAGAAGCAGGGAGGCAGTTGCTGAGGTCCTGGGCTCAACTCCTGATACTACTTAGCGTGAGTGACTTAGCATGTCCAGCCTCAACTTCCTGATTTAGATAAAATGAGAGGATATTATAAACAATAATAATACCATGCATGTATCCACCCAGGGAATGCTTATGGGGGGGCCCGCTATGTGCCATGTGCTCTTTCAGGCCTGGGGAACAGCAGGGAGTGAGACAGAGTCCCTTCCCTCATGGAGCTCACATTCTATTAGGGAAGACAGGTACTAAAGACCATAAAGCCAAGAGCAAAAGTAAGGCAGAGGGGCAGAACAGGAAGATAGGCAGGATGGAGATAAAACTTGAGAGATGTCTTAGATTTCATTGAGAAAGGGAGGAAGCAAACCATGCATGCATCTGGGAGAAGAGAATTCTAGGCAGAGAGAACAGCAACTACTAAATCCCAGAGATGGTCGGCCTGGTGCAGTGGCTCGTGCCTGTAATCCCAGCCCTTTGGGAGGCCAAGGCAGAGAAATCACTTGAGGCCAGGAGTTCAAGACCAGCCTAGGCAGCAAAGTGAAGGCCCATCTCTATTTTTTTTTTTTTTTTTCCTGAGACAGGGTCTTGCTCTGTCACCCAGGCTGGAGTGCAGTGGTGTGATCACAGCTCACTTCAGCCTTGACCTCCTGAGTTCAGGAGATCCTTCTACCTTAGCCTCCTGAGTAGCTGGGACTACAGATGCCCACCACCATGCCCTGCTAATTTTTGTGTTTTTTCTAGAAACAGTGTTTTGCCATGTTGCTGAGGCTGGTCTCGAACTCCTGGGCTCAAGCAATCCACCCAACTTGGCCTCCCAAAGTGCCAGGATTACAGGCGTAAGCCACTGCACCCAGCCCCCATCTCTATTTAAATACAGAAAAAGAAAACCTACAGGTGGAAGAGAATTGTTATTTTCTTTTTCTAACAAATAATTATCAATTCCTGTTACATGCCAGGCTCTCTCATAGGCACTATGTATTCAAAAATAAATGCAAAAGGGACCTTCATTTGTCAACAGACAATTAAATACATTCCAACAATTGCTGTATTGGCGATAAGTTCAAGGTACTCCGGAGGTGACTGGAGGACCATAACAGTAGATGTGATGGTGGAAAATTTGGTACTGTTACAGAATGGCTTGTTATTATTCTGTTGCAGTTTGGGTAATTATAGTGAGCCTTACTAATATTTCTGAGGTGGCTGTTGCAGGAAGGCACTCGCTGGATACAACAGAGAAAATAAAATAATACTTTCCTCTCATTTTGCAAAAGAATGGTCCACCCCAGAGCTCAAGGGCTGTACCCAACTCATGGTCCCACGCCCTCGGCCCAGAGCTCTGGAAATCTCCGGAAGAAATGTGGAAGGAATGTGAACACCCTTTCCCCCGACGGCCATCCTGGCTCTTGCTCACTCTGTCTGCTGCCCCTTCATGCCCACAGATTGTCACAAGTCCTGCTTGACCTGCTCATCGTCTGGGACCTGCACCGCCTGTCAGAAAGGCCTGAGGATGAACCCTCATGGGAGCTGCCAGGCCAACAAGAAATGTGCCCCCTCTGAGTACTGGGATGAGGATGCTCCCGGGTGCAAGCCCTGCCACACTAAGTGCCTCCACTGCACGGGGCCGGCGGAGGACCAGTGTCAAACATGCCCCAGGGTCAGCCTTCTTCTCAGTGAGTTACTTCTCCTCCGAGGAGGGCTTTGTGTTTCCCTCCCTCTGGGAAACTGCCTTGCACACTGCCTTGTCCTGTAGATACTGGCTTCCTTCTTTTTGATTTTTTGCTTTGTGTTTGGGAAATGTTCCAACCTACAGAAAAGATGCAAGAGTAAGAACCGTACAAAGAACAGCACACGGATGTGCATCATCCAGTTCGCAAATTGCTCATCTTCTACCCCATTTGCTTTATCATTTGTTTGCGGGCTCTCTCCCCTTCTCGCTCGTTCTCTCTCTCTCACTCTTTCAATGTATACATGTACATCATTCCCAATATATATTTTTCGAAGCCATTTATCATGGCCCCTTTCCCATAAATACTTCCTCAGATTAGTGATAGTTTCTTACATAA
Organism: Rhinopithecus bieti; assembly: GCF_001698545.2. Taxonomy (NCBI): domain Eukaryota; kingdom Metazoa; phylum Chordata; class Mammalia; order Primates; family Cercopithecidae; genus Rhinopithecus; species Rhinopithecus bieti. Next base: position 1,604,382 of record NW_016810765.1, read on the forward strand.
CCGCAGGGTAGTTATCAACTCTAATAAATTGTACCTTCATACGATACTTTACTATACTATCCACATTAAAATTTTCTTTTCTTTTTTTTTTTTTTTTTGAGACGGAGTCTTGCTCATCACCCAGGCTGGAGTGCAGTGGCGTGATCTCGGCTCACTGCAAGCTCTGCCTCCCGGGTTCACGCCATTCTCCTGTCTCAGCCTCCCGAGTAGCTGGGACTACAGGCACCACATTAAAATTTTCTCAGTGCCCCTTTAGGATTCGGTCTAGAGTCCATTGTTTCATTTAGCTTCCATGTCCCTTTTTGTTTGTTTGTTTGTTGTTTGTTGGGAAGGAGTCTCACTCTGTTGTTCAGAGGGGAGTGCAGTGGCATGATCTCGGCTCACTGCAACCTCTGACTCCTGGGTTCAAGCAATTCTCATGCCTCAGTCTCCTGAGTAGCTGGGATCACAAGTGGGCACCACCGTGCCTGGCTAATTTTTTTTTTTTTTTGGTATTTTTGGTAGAGATGGGGCTTCACCATTTTGGCCAGACTGGTCTTGAACTCCTGGCCTCAAGCAGTCTGTGCTCCTCAGCCTCCCAAAGTGCTGGGATTACAGTTGTGAGCCACCACGCCCAGCCACATTTTTGTTTGTTTGTTTTTGTTTTTTGTTTTAAGATACAAGGTGGCCAGGTGCAGTACCCAGGCTGCTGGAGTACAGTGGCATGATCATGGCTCATTGCAGCCTTGAACTCCTGGGCTCAAGAGATCCTCCTGCACTTTGGGAGGCTGAGGCGGGCAGATCACGAGGTCAGGAGATCAAGACCATTCTGGGTAACACAGTGAAACCCCGTCTCTACCAAAAAAAAAAATACAAAAAAATTAGCTAGGCGTGGTAGTCCCAGCCACTTGGGAGGCTGAGGCAGGAGAATGGTGTGAACCTGGGAGGCAGAGCTTGCAGTGAGCCAAGATTGCACCACTGCACTCAGCCTAGGCAACAGAGCAAGACTCCATCTCAAAAAAAAAAAAAAAAAAAAAGAGATCCTCCTGCCTCAGTCTCCCAAGTAGGTGGGATGGGATCACAGACATGAGCCACCATGTCTGGTCCTTCCATGTCATGTCCAGTTAATTTTTTTTTTTTTTTTTTTTTTAGAGACAAGGGTCTCACTGTGTTCCCCAAGCTGGTCTTGAATTCCCATGCTCTAGCTATTCTCCTGCCTCAACCTCCCAAAGTGCTGGGATTACAGGCATGAACCACTATGCCAGGCCCTTCCATGTCCCTTTAGCCTCCTTTAATCTGAAATGTTTCCACAGACTTTCTTTTTCTTTTACAGTATCAATGCTTTAGAAAAATACAGTCTTGGCCAGATGTGGTGGCTCACACCTGTAATCCCAGCACTTTGGGAGGCCGAGGCAGGCAGATCATGAGGTCAGGAGTTCAAGACCAGCCTGACCAACATGGTGAAACCCTGTCTCTACTAAAAATACAAAATTTAGCTGGGCGTGGTGGTGGGCACCTGTAGTACCAGCTACTCAGGAGGCTAAGGCAGGAGAATCGCTTGAACCCGGGAGGCAGAGGTTGCAGTGAGCCGAGATCACGCCACTACACTCCAGCCTGGGTGACAAAGCAAGACTCCATCTCAAAAAAAAAAGAAAAGAAAAGAGAAAAGAAAAATACAGTCTTCATTTTTCCTTTTGGGTGAGTGTGAAGTTGTCCATGATGAGTTGCAGTGTGCGTGCTCGGCCAGCATACTTTAGAAGTGATGTATCCTCCAAGAGTCACATTTGGAGGAACGTGATCTCCACCTGCCTCTCCTCGGTGATATTAATGTTGATCACCTGGCCAAGATGTTCAGTTTCTCTACTGCATAATTACTATTTATTCCCTTGTAACTAATAGCCTGTGGAGTTACACTTCAAGAACATGTAGATATTCACCTCCTCGTCAAAATTTTCCCTCCATTTAGCATGGTTGATTAAGAAATCTTGAGGAAAATGTGGCACAGGTCAACGTTGGCCACATCCCACAGATCCAGTTTGAAGGTTATTGCTAACATGAAGCAATACCCTCAGGTTTCCAGGGATACTGTGACTAGGCTTAAAACAAGCATAGGAGAAAGAAAATGAAACAAAACTTAACTAAAAAAGAAGCCATAGGAGACAGAAGGGAGACATTAATATGGTGAAGACCAGGAAGTATGAGCACTTTTCTCCCCAACCAGGAGAGTAGACCTGAGAAGCGTGAAACTCCAAATAGACGTGTGTGGTGGGCTGGGCGCAGTGGCTCACGCCTGTAATCCCAGCACTTTGGGAGGTCAAGGCAGGAGGATTGCTTGAGTCCAGGAGTTCAAGGCCAGTCTAGGCAACATAGTGAGACTTCATCTCTACAAGAAATGGAAAAATAAAAATAAAAATTTTAAATTTTAAAAGTTTAAACATTAATGAAAGAAAAATGTTTTAAAGACACGTGCGGCAAGTTTTTCCTCTTCATATTGGGGGAGGACACCATCCCCTTGCTAAGACACAGGGAGGCCTATTCTCAATACCATTCCTGATCACTTCACAATAGAAAACACTCAGAGAGACCAGTCTTCTCTATCCATCTACCTTAGCTCCTGGCCCACAAATCTCTGTGACTCTCCTTCCCGACAGTTGCTACTTCATAAAAGCATTCCCTCCAGCCACGTCTTCCACGTAATCCCATGGGAAGATTCCCAGAACCTTCTTTTCTACTTACCTCCAATCTAGAGTGCCACCAGTAATCATCTCAGATGCCTTCATACAGAGAAGACACCTTGCCTCCACAAAGTGGTCTTCCCTTCATCCGAGGCTGCAGATTAGACTAGAGCTGAGGCTTCAGCGCTGGTGTAGGACACAGAGGTGTAGTCCCCATGGGGGTGGGTGCAGATTTGCTTAGCCTGGTCTCCTCACATTCTCTCCACCCTGTCCCATACCACCACACCACCAAGGTCAGGCTATTTATAAATTAGATACTTTTTTTGGACGTTGTGCTAGACTGAATAATGGCCCCCCTGTACATGTCACATCCTAATCCCCAGATCCTGTAAATGTATTACTGTACTTGGTAAAAGGGACTTTGGTGCTGTGATTTAATTAAGGATCTCAGCATAGAGAGATTATCCTGCATTATCCACGTAGACCCAATGCCATCCCCCAGTCTGATAAGAGAGATGCCGGGGGATCAGAGTCAGTAGTAGAAGGTGATGTGATCAGAAGCAGAGGGACAGAGAGAAGCTATGGCACTGCTGCCTTTGAAGATGGAGGAAGGGGCCATGAGCCAAGGCATGCAGGTGAACTTTAGCAGGTGGAAAAGGAAAGGAAACAGATTCCCTCCTAGAGCCTCTAAAAGGAACAGAGCCCTGTGGATCTATTTTGGACTTCTGACCTCCAGAACGGTAAGATAATAAATTGTTGTTTCAAGCTCCCAAGTTGGGGATACTTGGTAAGAACCGCAGTAAGAGACTAATACAGAGATGTTTTTTCTTTCGGAAGCTAGGGCTTCCCCCTAGTTAACCAGATACGTGAGCTGGACTATGAGTCATTGCCAACATCCACAGTCGCCGGACTGTAGTTTCTGTTCTACCCACCACGGCTAATCCACTGAGAGATTTGGGTGGGACACAGATGAGATTTGGATCTCTGATGAGATGAGATGGGATCACTGATGAGATATGGGTGGGACACAGAGCAAAACCATATCACTGACTTCTGTTTTCCTTGTATTCCTCATGGCCTTAGGGCAATTCTGTTTCTTGGACACTCATCTTAGTTCCCAAACATATCCATCAGCTCACAGGGACATTGTCCCATTCTTCCTGCAGTCCTCTCCTCTCTCCTACCATGGTACACAGGAGGGAGAACACAGGGGAGACATGTGTCATGCTCAATGTCCAAACAGACATTTTTCCTCCCATGACAGACACAACCTGTGTGAAGGACTGCCCAGAGGGCTATTATGCTGATGAGGACAGCCACCAGTGTGCCCGCTGCCACAGCTCTTGCAGGACATGTGAAGGGAGACACAGCAGGCAGTGCCACTCCTGCCGACCAGGCTGGTTCCAGCTGGGAAAAGAGTGCCTGCTCCAGTGCAGGGAAGGGTAAGTGCTCAATACATTCCTCCCCCCGCCCCCGCCCATGTAATTCCACAGTCACACCAGATATCAACCCATTTTACAAATGAGGAAACTAAGATTCAGAACACTTATAAAACCAGGTTGAAGTCTCAGTGCTAGTAAGGAGCAAAGATGAACCAATTCACAACAACAGAAGAGAAACAGGAGAGGTTGTTTCTCTTGTGATCCAGTGAGTTATCACAAAGGGTCAGATTGTCAAGCCAGACTCACCTGAGCAATTGATCTTTCTCAGTGACAGTCCTCACTGATGATTCAAAGCATATTGGCAGCTGGGCACTGTGGTTCATGTCTGTAATCCCAACTACATGGGAGGTTGAGGCTGGAGGATCACTTAAGGCAAGGAGTTTAAACCAGCCTAGGCAACACAGTGAGACCCCGTCTGTAAACTATTAAGATTAGCTGGGCGTGGCGCCATGAGGCTGTAGTCCCAGCTTCTATGGAAGCTGAGGCTGGGCATGATCACTTGAGCCCAGGAGTTGGAGGCTGCAGTAAGCTGTGATTGCCCCATGGCACTCCAGCCTCAGTGACAGAGCAAGACCTTATTTCTAAAAATTAAAACAATTTGGCAAAGGGTCTCAGCAATCACAAGGCAGAAGCAAAGCATCCTTTCCTCAGAGAAGCCCAAGACCATTAATGGAGGTTCTATTTCTTCGGCTTCAGGACTTGTTCTGATTCAGATTTAAAATTCAGGGTCTCACGTTCTCCCAACTTGCTTATGTGAGGAGAGCAGTGCATGCGGAACATTGATTTACAAAGGAAATAGCTCCATTAACATCTCCATTTATTCCCCATTAATTCCCCAGCCTGTCATGTCCCCCATAAATCCACAAATTACAGGTCTTGTTATCATAAACAACCTAGACACACACTTGATATATCCCCCTAAAAGCATTTCACGGATAAGGACTCTATTATTTTTCTGCCAGGAAGAACTGTTAGTGTTATCCAAAGGTCTGATTGCCAGGATATCCTTTTTTCCCCCTGGGGGAAAAACTCTTTACTGGGGATCCCCAGTAAAGAGTAAAAGATTGATGATAGGCCTGTTGCTGACTCTTTCTACCCAATCAATAACCTAGAGCACTGGGAGTTTCCAGACCCAAATCAAGGGCTGCAACCTTAGACCTTCCTCAAATGCTTTCACCCAAATTGACACGTCTCTTCAGTCCTATAGCAGTTACTGCTTGTTTCGTTCATTTTAGTGCTATATGCTGCCTTGCATTTTGATTTATCTCATTCATTCACTTATTTATTTAACATGTCTCATGACGAGCACTTTTTATATATAAATAAGATGAGTAAGAGAAAGACTGACCGTGTTAGTTTGTTTTCACGCGGCTGATAAAGACATACCCAAGACTGGGCAATTTACAAACGGAAGAGGTTTAATTGGACTTACAGTTCCACGTGGATGGGGAGGCCTCACAATCATGGCGGAAGGCAAGTAGGAGCAAGTCACATCTTACGTGGACAGCGGCAGGCAAAGAGAGAGAATGAGAGCCAGGTGAAACCGGTTTCTCCTTATCAAACCATCAGATCTCGTAAGACTTATTCACAACCACAAGAACAGCATGGGAGAAACCGCCCCCACAATCCAACCATCTCCCACTGGGTCCCTCCCACAACACGTGGGAATTATGGGAGTACAATTCAAGATGAGATTTGGGCACAGAGCCAAACCGTATCACTGACTTTAAGAGTTTATTCTTACTTTTATATGCCTCTTCCCAAGAAAATCATAAACTCATGGAAGAAAAACACCTCTTATGTCTTACATTTGCTTCTACAACACTCAGCACAGAGCCACACATTAGCAGCTCTTGAAAAACACCAGCCAGGCCAGGCATGGTGGCTCACGCCTATAATCCCAGCACGTTGGGAGGCCAAGGTGGGCAGATCACAAGGTTAGGAGTTCAAGACCAGCCTTGCCAACAGGGTGAAACCCCATCTCTACGAAAAATACAAAAACTAGCTAGGCATGGTGGCATGTGCCTGTAATCCCAGCTACTTGGGTGGCTGAGGCAGGAGAATTGCTTGAACCCAGGAGGAGGAGGTTGCAGTGAGCCAAGATCATACCACTGCACTCAAGCCTGGGTGACAGAGCAAGACTCTGTCTCAGAAAGAAAAACACCAGCCGTATAGATTAAGGAAGAAAGGGCCCTGCCAGACAAGAACAGAGATGGATGGACAGGCGTGGTGGCTCATGCCTGTAATTCTAGCACTTTCAGAGGATGAGGCGGGCACATCACTTGAGGCCAGGAGTTCAAGACCAGCCATGCCAACATGATGAGACCCTGTCTCTACTAACAATACAAAAATTAGCAGAGTGTGTTGGCAGGCGCCTGTGATCCCAGCTACTCGGGAATCTGAGGCATGAGAATTGCTTGAACCTGGAGGCAAAGGTTTCAGTGAGCCAAGATGGCACCACTGCACTCCAGCCTGGGCAAGAGAAAAAGACTCTGTCAAAAAAAAAAAAAAAGGGGGGGGGGATGAAGCTACCTGGCTTGGCCCTTCTGCATCACCCTACTAAGTGTCTGAAAAGATCTGGATCCCATCTTCCTCAAATCAAGTCAGTAAATACTCTCAAGCACAAAAAGGGTGCTTAATCATCCTGTGATCTAGGTAGAATGCAGACCATGGAATTAAGAAGACAGTTGTTCCACGGTGTCTGAAGTTCCCCAGGGCTGGTGGGGGGAGGCACAGGTTGCCATAGATCCCTTTAATAAAGAAGAAATTGAATATTCATGAGGTATAAGAGGAGAACTCTTCCTTTAGTAAAATCAGTGTTCCACATGCTTGGCATAAGCCTCGTATGTTAAATCACTGCCTTGGAAAAGTAGATATATACTTCTCTGCACCCTATCCCAACCCACATAATTATTTTGGTGTTTAACTCAGAGAAGTTTCTTTAAAGCCTAGGTTACTGCTTGTGCTTACGCTCTTCAAGGCTGGGAGACTGAAGCAAGCAGTGGTGGTGTACTCTTTTAATCTGGTCCAATAAACTCTTTGTTGTCTCTTTTAGCATTACTCCTTGATAATTTAAAAAACCTACTTAAAATTGATACGCTTTCTTTCCCACAGTTCCTACTGATGATTTTCATCTTTATAACAATCTACAATAAAACCATTAAGTAAAAAAAACTTTTGTATGCTGCTTAAGAGTTACAAGGTATTTCCACTCACAATGTATCTTTACATTATGATTTGATTCTACAACAATCTCATGAGGTTGCTATTAGTCTCTCCATTTTACAGATGAAGAAACTGAGGCTCAGAGGGGTTAAGTGACTTGCCCACAGTCATGGAGCTACTAATACATGGTGGAGCCAGGAGTGAAAATTCGATCTTCTGACTCTAATCCTGTGTATTCCCTCTGCTCTGTGTAGATTTCACTTTTCCCTGATGGTTTCTTTTCTTGAGTCTTATGTGGGCTTTGTCAGCCATTCAGCTCATCATCGCTTTGTCTCTCAGATACCTCAGTCTTACAGATTGACAGATAGTAGTCATTGTTCTTTACATAACTGCAGAAAGTGAAGCAGGTCTCCAGTTACCACAAGCTGGGCCACTGAGGTTCCAGTGTGCTCCCTCAGATCAGTGATGGGTGGCTAAATAGAGCAAGGCTCAGCATAACCTAGGCATGGTGTGAGTTCTCAGCAAGTTCATGGAGCTGACTCAGTCTACAAAAAAAGCCTATTGGGACCTGTAGTGTTGCACCAGAGAAAACAAAAATGAACCTTTAGGTTTCTAGGATAGGTTTAGTGGTGCTGATGTCTAGAGATACAGAGATGAATCAGATGACCTTTAGAAGCTCATCCTTAGCAAGAATTTTGTTACCCTCTTATGTCTTGCTTGCAAACCTTTGTTTCCCTTCAATTAATGAACTATTTTGTTAAGCGTTTAACAGTTAAGCTCAAATCATATTGTCCCACTTCACTAACTGACTTTAAGCAAGTTGTCTAAATTCTCTAAGCCTCAATGTTTGCTTCTGTAAAATAAGGATAATAATACCTAAATCATAAGATTTGCTATGAGGATATATCATGCAATTTATGATTATCACTAATGTACATTCATTATTTATAAAGTACCCATCATGTTCCCCACCCCTTTCTCAGTAATCACATGTTTAATTGTAGGTACTAACATTAGCCCCATCTTATAGAAACCTGAGGCACAGAGATGTTGAGTGACTGGCCCAAGGTCACACAGCTTGTAAGTGGTATGACTGGGATTTAAAACTGTAGTCTTGTTCCTGAGGGCATGTGGTAACTTCCACACTCTCGGGTCTCATTTGCAGGTTCAACAGGTGAAATAATGTTTATGAAGTCCCTGGAATACTATCAGGCATATTAGTAGAAACTTAATGAATAGTGGTTATAGTTACTATATTTAACCTCCAAAAATCTTTCCAAACAAGGTTATATCTGTTATGTAAATGTCAGTATCACACTTGTCACCTCCTATTTCAAAATCTGTTTTTTAATTGACAAATTAGAAGAATAATTCAGAGGTACATTTATTTTATTTATGTTATCTTTTATTTTATTTTATTTATGACAGTCTTATTCTGTCACCCAGACTAGAGTGCAGTGGTGTGCTCTCAGCTCACTCACCTGGGTTCAAACGATTCTCATGCGTCAGCCACCCAAGTAGCTGGGACTACACACCACATCTGGCTATTTTTGTTTGTTCGTTTGTATTTTTAGTAGAGATGAGGTTTCACCATGTTGATTGACCAGGCTGGTCTCAAACTCCTGGCCTCAAGCCGTCCTCTCATCTTGGCCTCCCAAAGTGCTGGGAGTACATGTGTGAGCCACTGTGCCTGGCCAACTGGATCTCTTTTTTGAGACAGAGTCTCACATTATCGCCTAGGCTGGAGTGCAGTGGCATGATCTCAGCTCACTGCAACTTCCGCCTCCCAGCTTCAAACAATTCTCCTGCATCAGCCTCCCAAGTAGCTGGGATTACAGGCACATGCTACCAAGTATGGATAATTTTTGTATTTTTAGTAGAGACAGGGTTTCAGGCTGGTCTCGAACTTCTGACCTCAAGTCATCTAACCATGTTGGCCTCCCAAAGTGCTATAATTACAGGTGTGAGCCACTGCCCCCGGCCTGGATGGATCTTTTAAATGTACCTCTGAATGGCCAGGCCAACATAGTGAGACACCCATCTCTATTAAAAAAAAAAAAAAAAAGAGAGAGATCTTTCCATTCTCTGATATCAGCCATCAACCACAACTTAAAGCATGAATTTGGGCCGGGCGCAGTGGCTCACGCCTGTAATCCCAGCACTGTGGGAGGCCGAGGCGGGCGGATCACGAGGTCAGGAGATCGAGACCATCCTGGCTAACACGGTGAAACCCCGTCTCTAATAAAAAATACAAAAAACTAGCCGGGCATGGTGGCGGGCGCCTGTCGTCCCAGCTGCTCGGGAGGCTGAGGCAGGAGAATGGCGTGAACCCGGGAGGCGGAGCTTGCAGTGAGCCGAGATCGTGCCACTGCACTCCAGCCTGGGCGACACAGCGAGACTCCGTCTCAAAAAAAAAAGAAAAAAAAGCATGAATTTGGAGAGGTGCATGGTAGAAAAAGGCAATGGTAGCTAGCAACGATGGAGGTGCTACTAGGTGTGATAAGCACTAGGTCTTTTCATATATGTTAGTTACCCAGTTTAATTTTCACAAATAATAGGGGAGGGATTGGCCCAATTTACCGGTAAGAACATTGGGAATCATTGGATTCATTAGTGTTGTTAGCAATGAATCTAATGAGTAAGGTAAAGAGACTGAAGTCACCCAGCTTGTAAATGAAACCTGACTACCACGTTTTTCCACTGCACCCAATTTAGGAGCAAAGCTTAGTATTCCATCTTTTCTTCTCCCTCGGTTTCAGGTATTACGCAGACAACTCCACCGGCCGGTGTGAGAGGTGCCACAGGATCTGCAAGGGGTGCCAGGGCCCACGGCTCACAGACTGCCTGTCTTGCGATAGATTTTTCTTTCTGCTCCGCTCCAAAGGAGAGTGTCATCGCTCCTGCCCAGACCATTACTATGTAGAGCAAAGCACACAGACCTGTGAGAGATGCCATCCGACTTGTGATCAATGCAAAGGTGAGAGTCTGTCATTTTGCATGTGTACGTAGAAAAATGAAAAGGTTTTCTTCCTTCTTTGCCTCTTTCTCTCTTCTCACCACCTGGGAGGTTCCTCTTGCTTCCCCAGCCTGTGTGTGATCCTGTCCAGCATCAGTGCCCTCTGTTCGCTCTTAACTTCTGCCTCTTCCCTCTAACCTGGGCTGCTCCTGCCCATCCCCCATCCTTCAAGGCCCAGAGACAGGCATCATCTACTTGAGGAAGCACTGTTCGTCCACTCATCATTTTCCTGTTCTACCTGATGAATCTGTCCGGGGTGGGGGGGGGGGTTGTTTATTTTCATTACTTTCACTATTCCCTGAGACTTCTGCCTCAAACTCTCCCAAGTTCCATACCTCTTTTACAGAAACTTGGTTGTCTGTCCAAGAGATCCTTAAGGCTCACCATCTACCCACGAGCCCAGGCTGATACTTTGAAGTTCTCCTCGACTCTTCTCCTTCCCTTGTCACCTGCCCAACCCACCCACCTCCAACAAAGCTAAACTTCAAGATCTGTTGATTCTCTTTCCCAAATAGTTATCTAATGAGATCTTTTTCCACTCTCACTACCCTCATCTTCCATTGTCAGTATCTAGTATCACACCTTTTGAAGCAGCCAGCAGGTCACCCCAGCTCTGAATCTTGCCCCCACACCAGGTCATCTGGTATACTAATGCCAGAGTGAGTGCCCTAAAATTCAAATTTCTCATTTTTCTCTATACCTTGCCATAAATATGTGATCACCATGAATGCTTCCCAATATTTAAGAAAGAAGGTACTTCTATATTTTAATTGTTAAAACTTTCTAGAAAAATATTATTAGCTGGTAGGATACATACCTGTGCTTTTCAAAATTATCTTGGCTATGCTTAGTTCTTTTCTATAAATATGTAATCAATCAAGTTTCATTTTTTAAAAGCTTTCATTTTTTAAAAGTATTTGGATATTGAGTGGCATTGCATTGAATTTATTTTGGAGAAAACCCCATCTTTACAATCCTGAGTTATCATATTTATGAATGTGGTATATCTCTCCATTCTATGCATTTACTATTACACTTCAGTAAAGTTTTAATAAGTGTTTGTTTGTTTGTTTGTTTGTTTTTTGGGATGGAGTATCACTCTGTCACCCAGGCTGGAGTGCAGTGGCATGATCTCAGCTCACTGCAACCTCCGCCTCCCAGGATCAAGTGATTCTCCTGCCTCAGCCTCCTGAGTAGCTGGGATTACAGATGCACACCACCATGGCCCGCTGATTTTTGTATTTTTAGTAGGGACGGGGTTTCACTATGTTGGTCAGGCTGGTCTCGAATTCCTGACCTCATGATCCGCCCGCCTTGACCTCCCAAAGTGCTGGGATTACAGGTGTGAGCCACTGCACCCGGCCAATAAATGTTTTTATATTTAAAAGGTGATTCAGATTTCCCCAGCAGTTCCCTTAACTTATGCCTTAAGGACTCTTCTTCCACATATTCTAGAAGCTAGAACTACCCAGAACCACTCAGCAGCCACCAAATGTGCCAGGTCTTTCATGCCTTTATTGACTCAATGCTCTAGGGAACCCTCGACTTAAAGATTCAGCTTGACATCTTGAACGCCAGTGACGGGGACTGGATTTGCCCTGACAAAAAATGTGGAAATGTAAACTTTGCTAGAAGAACCAGCTGTAATCGATGTGGTCGGGAGAAAACAACTGAGGCCAAGATGATGAAAGCTGGGGGCACTGAAATAGGAAAGACACTTGCAGAAAAGAGCCGAGGCCTATTTAGTGCTAATGACTGGCAATGTAAAACTTGCAGCAATGTGAATTGGGCCAGAAGATCAGAGTGTAATATGTGTAATACTCCAAAGTATGCTAAATTAGAAGAAAGAACAGGATATGGTGGTGGTTTTAATGAAAGAGAAAATGTTGAATATATAGAAAGAGAAGAATCTGATGGTGAATATGATGAGTTTGGACGTAAAAAGAAGAAATACAGAGGGAAAGCAGTTGGTCCGGCATCTATATTAAAGGAAGTTGAAGATAAAGAATCAGAGGGAGAAGAAGAGGATGAGGATGAAGATCTTTCTAAATACAAATTAGATGAGGATGAGGATGAAGATGATGCTGATCTCTCAAAATATAATCTTGATGCCAGTGAAGAAAAAGATGT
>NW_016810765.1:1617348-1628020 GCF_001698545.2 Rhinopithecus bieti
AAAGATTCAGCTTGAGTATCATCTCATCTCCTCCGTGAAGCTTTTGTTAGTCCTCCCAGGAGTATTCTTCCTCCTTCTTAATTCTGTAATACACTGCTTTATCATAGAAATTTTACATCACATTGTAATTAAACAAGTCCACCCCTCCTACTGATTGTGAGCCCCTCAAGCAAAGGCAAGGATTATACTACATTCATTGTGTATCCCTTGTTTCTACTCTGGAGTGTAAAACATAAGTTTTCATTAAGCATTTGTTCACTGAATGAATGACTGTATAGGAAACAAATTCCTAATGTCTTTTGCAAATTAAAAGTGTTCAACTATAAGATCTTCAAATAGCCAGGAGCTGTGGCTCACGCCTGTAATCCCAGCACTTTGGGAGGCTGAGGTGGGCGGATCACCTGAGGTCAGGAGTTCGAGACCAACCTGACCAACATGGTGAAATCCCTTCTCTACTAAAATACAAAAAATTAGCTGGGTGTAGTGGCAAGCAACTGTAATCTCAGCTACTTGGGAGACTGAGGCAGAGAATTGCTTGAAACCTGGAGGCGGAGGTTGCAGTGAGCTGAGATTGTGCCCTTGCACTCCAGTCTGGCAACAGAGCGAGACTGTCTAAAAAAATAAAAAATAAAAAATAAATAAATAAAATCTTCAAATATTGTTTCTCCACTCTCTCCTCCAATCTCTTTAATGGAATTTCTATTAAATGCAATTTAGAGTTTATTGATCTGTCCTTTGTATCCTACCTACTCTTTTATATTTTACCTCTTTGACTCTGTGAGTTATACTAGGTTAATTCTTCAGCATTCCATTTCATTCCCTGACTTGTTCTCGGACTGTGTTCCATCTAAAATCCAACCCATCTATTTTTTTGTTTTCAATTTAAGTGACTATATTTTTACTTTTGAGAATTCTAATTGGCCAGGTGCAGTGACTAATACCTGTAATCACACCACTTTGGAAGGCCAAAGTGGGAGTGACACTAGAGCCCAGGAGTTCAAGACCAGCCTGGGCAACTTGGCAAAATCCTGTTTCTACAAAAAAAAAAAAAATACAAAATACAAAAATTAGTCAGGCGTGTTGGCACACAACAGTAATCCCAGCTACTCAGGAGGCTGAGGTGGGAGGATCACTTGAGCAAGGGATGTCAAGACAGCAGTAAGCTGTGATTGTGCTACTGCACTCCAGCCTGGGTGACAGAGTGAGACCATGCCAAAAAAAACAAGATTTCTAATTGTTTCTTTTTCTCATCCATTTTTATTTTAGATCTTTGTTTGTATCTTACAATTTAATATATTTATGGATACTATGTCTTCATTTACTTATGAGCATCTTAAACACACCAATTTTAAAGACTTTGTCAAATGTTTTTATGAAATCAATATTATCTGATGTAAATTTATGTTCTAATTATTGATTGTGTTTGTCATCTTTCTTTTTAACTTTATTTTATAGAGACAAGGTCTTGCTATGTTGCCCAGGTTAATCCTGAACTCCTGGGCTCAAATGATCCTCCCATCTTGGCCACCCAAAGTGCTGGGGTTACAGGCGTGAGCCATTGCACTGGCCTGTCATCTTTCTTAGCATTCATTTTATCTATATACTTTGAAATGCTGCTCTTAGCTCATTGTAAATGAAATATTTTGGTTTTGGTTCTTTACTCCCTCTCTCTCTTCTTTCATCTTTACTTCTCACAGTCTGGAAATTTTTCCATTAACTCTATTCCTGTCTCCAACCTGAAACTCAGTCGAGAAACAAGATGTTCCAGTGTTCCTGAAAGTGATATTGATGACAGCACAGATCCCATCAGCAATTCAATCAGCAGCTCAGGAGAGCTCTTGTCAGGAGTTGATGTCTATGAAGGCAGAGTCCCAGCATGACTCCTGATTTAAGCTCTAAGCCTGGATTTTGGCACTAGTCTTACCTGAAACACTTTTAGTTCCTATTTTGGTAGAAAAGGTGAACTCACAGCCACCACTGCCTACTTCTAGTCCTGGAGCAGAGAAGGTGGATGGCTAGAACCTGACTGCCATTTTGCATTTATATTTCCTTTATGTTCCAGAGAGATTACATTTTCTTTGTAAGGCCATCTATCTTGTTTTTTGTTTGTTTTTCTCTCTTTATATTTATTCCATAATTTCATTATGTTTAAAGTGAATGGGATGTCAGAACCTGAACTTATAAAATATTATTTTTAATGCATATGTGTTACTAATGGATAATCAGATTCTTAGAAGAGGATTGTACCCTAAATTATTGCCCAGCCTCACTCTACTAATCCAAATGCCTGGTGGGATTACAGGCACACACCACCATGCCTGGCTAATCTGTGTGTGTGTGTGTGTGTGTGTGTGTGTGTGTATTTTGAGTAGAGATGGGGTTTCACCATGTTGACCAGGCTGGTCTCAAACTCCCAACCTCAAGTGATCTGCCTGCCTCAGCCTCCCAAAGTGCTGGGATTACAAGTGTGGGCCACCATGCCTGTCCAGGATAGAATTTTAATTTAGTATCTTTGCATATGAGGCTCTTCAACACAGAGTTCTCCTCATATTCAGCCTCATCTCTTACCATCTCCTCTCCCATCCTCTAATCAGGGCATAATTAGTTACTGTAAACCTGAGCCAACCTTACCCACTTTCCCTCTCTCTGGAAAAGTTTCTCCAGCCTGCTCTGCCTGGCTACCTCTTTCTGATCCATTAGAGTCATCACTTCCTCCAGAAAGCCACCCCTAGACCCTTCATTCTATGTTCCCTTAGTACTCTGTGTATTCATTCATCTGTTTACTTACGGTGCAACGTTCTGCAACTGTGAACAAGACAGCCAAAGTCCCCGCAGACCAGGCTAGTTTAATTTGTGTAATTGTACTTAGTGGTGTAGCAGCACTGTCCAGTAGAAATAAAATGTGATTTAAAATTTTTAGTAGTCATGTTTAAAAAATAAAAAGAAACAAGTACACTTAATTTTAATGGTACGCTTTATTTATCCAAAATATTATCACTCAAACATGTAATCTACATAAGCATTACTGAGATGTTTTACGTGTGTTGTACTGTCTTTGAAAGTCCAATGTTTATTTTACACGTACGGCACAGCTCAAGTTGCACTAGCCATATTTCACGTGCTCAGTAGCCACCTGTGGCTAATGGCTACTGTGTTGGACACCACAGTAATAACCTAGAGCAATGGTTTCAAATGATATTTTAGCAGTGGTCACCTTTCTCAGATAAAATCTGAGGCTGAATCCTACTAGGTAAACCAATCCAGGCAGAGCTGCTCAGGTGGGAGTAAAGGAGATACCCCAGAGCCCCATCTGGTGCCCCTCGGTGCTCCCCTACCCACCATCCCTAAAGCAACTCCATAAAAACTCTACCATAGAGTGGTTCCCAGTCTGTGCCCATTCGCAATTGACTCCAGCCCATGAAAGAATTAGCCTCCCAAACAAACTGCATTAACTAATCATTAATCCATGTTACCTCTTTTTCATTCCAGAGACACATATGGTTACGGCTCAAAACTTCTAACTGGAATTAGATAACAGATGAGAAAATGCACTGAATTGGGGGTGGGATGGGCGTGGTGGAAAGCTGATATTGTCATTGGCCATATGGTGTTAAATATTGGCTTTCTATTTGGTTTTTTGAAAAGTCGAAGTTACCTCTGTTACCATCATTAGTGGATATGTGGAACCTTTATTCCAGCTAGGGTTGCCTGATAAAATACTGTATTTTGATTTGCAAAATCTGACAACCCTAATTCCAACCCACTAGTGTTGTGCAGTGGGCAGCGCAGTGCAATGGGGGGCACTTGGTTCCTAATTAAGATTAGGCAATCATCATTAGGTAAGCTAATTTCTCTTACCATCAACCAATCAAAACAGGACACCACCAGCCTTTGAAGATGCTTGTGGGGATTAGAGAAATGATTCATGATATTGTAAGCACAATATCTTACAATATTTTGAAAAACAATACTTTTTTTCAACTTTTATTTCAGAATTGGGGGTATATGTGCAGGTTTGTTACAAAGGTATATTGCACGATGCTGAAGTTTGGAATATAAATGACTCTGTCTCCCAAGTAATGAGAGTAGTACCTAATAGATAGTTTTTCAACACTTGCCCCACTCCTTCTCTCCCTGCTCTTGTATTCCCCAGTGTCTATTGTTCCCACTGATTTTATTTTATTTTATTTTTGAGACAGTCTCACTCTGTTGCCCAGGCTAAAGTTCTATCTCCCAAGCTAAACTACAGTGATGCAATCTCAGCACACTGCAGTTTCCACCTCCCGGGTTCAAGCGATACTCATGCCTCAGCCTCTCAAGTAGCTGAAACTAGAGGTTCACACCACCACCCCCGGCTTATTTTCTTATTTTTTGTTCGTTTGTTTTTTGAGACAGAGTCTTGCTGTGTTGTCCACACTGGAGTGCAGTGGCATGATCTCCGCTCATTGCAACCTCTGCCTCCTGGGTTCAAGCAATTATCCTGCCTCAGCCTCCTGAGTAGCTGGGACTACAGGCATGCACCACCATGCCCGTCTAATTTTTGTATTTTTAGTAGAGATGGGGTTTCACCATGTTAGCCAGGCTGGTCTGAAATTCCTGGTCTCAAGTGATCAGCTCACATTGGCCTCCCAAAGTGCTGGGAAGACAGGTGTGGGCCACCACACCTGGCCAAAGTCTTACTTTTGCTTTAAGTTCTAGGGTACATGTGCACAACGTGCTAGGTTTGTTACATATGTATACTTGTGCCATGTTGGTGTGCTGCACGGCCATTAACTTCATCATTTACTCATTAGTATGATCTCCTAATGGCTATCCCTCCGCATCCTCTCCTGCTCCCCCCACAATAGGCCCGGTGTGTGATGTTTCCGCGCTCCTGTGGTCCAGTGATTTGCATTGTTCAGTTCCCACCTTGAGATCGAAGAACATGCAGTATATTGGTTTTCTGTTCTATGCAGGTAGTTTCTAGAGAATTGATGGTTTCCAGGCTGCATCATTGTCGCCTACAAATGGACACCGATTCCATCATTAACCGAACTGCATCCTTTTTTATGCCGCATAGTATTCCATGGTGTAATAGTGTGCCACATTTTCTTAATCAGTCTGTCACTGATGAGCATTTGGGTTGTATTCCAAGTCTTTGCTGTTGGGAATAGTGCCACAATAAAAAAAATGTTGAATGTGTCTTTATAGCAGAATGACTTATAATCCTTGGGGGATATACCCAGTAATGGGATGGCTGGGTCAAATGGTATTTCTAGTTCTAGATCCTTGAGGAATCGCCATACTGTTTTCCACAATGGTTGAACTAGTTTACAGTCCCACCAACAGTGTAAAAGTGTTCCTATTTCTCCACATCCTCTCCAGCACCTGTTGTTTCCTGACTTTTTAATGATTGCCATTCTAACTGGTGTGAGATGGTATCTCATTGTGATTTTGATTTGCATTTCTCTGATGGCAAGTGATGATGAGCATTTTTTCATGTGTCTGTTGGCTGTATGAATGTCTTCTTTTGAGAAATGTCTGTTCATATCCTTTGCCCACTTTTTGATGGGGTTGTTGTCATTTAAATATTTAATCCATCTTGAGTTATCATCTATATGGTGATAGGTAGGGATCCAGTGTTATTCTTCTGCATATATGTAGCCAGCTATCCCGGCACCATTTATTGACCAAAAATTCTTTTTCCCATTGTTTATTTTGCCGACTTTGTAAAAAATCAGGAGGTTTTTGGGTGTGTGGCATTAGTTCTGGGTTCTCTATTCTTTGCCATTGGTTTATGTGTCTGTTTTTGTACCAGTACCATGGTATTTTGGTTACTATGCCCTTACAGTATAGAAATACTATACATGTCTTTAGTTGGGTTTGAGATTTCCTGGGTGAATTAAGGATGATGATTTTGGGCATTCCCAGTCTCAAAAGTTCATCCACACAGTATTCTTGAGATTGTATTCAAGGGATGACTAGGAGTTAGTGGGTAAATCTTGAAGCTGTCCTGAGTGTTTGTGCCTCTTCTTCCTGTATTTGACGTCAACCCATGAAGTTGCCCAGTTGAAGTTTTCTATCTTTGGTGCTCATTTTTTCTGCTATCATTCTTTTTTTAATTTTTATTTTTTATTTAATGTTATTTTTTAATATAATTATTTGCAATGAACAGTCCTTTCTTTACTATAGCACACATGTCCCTTGCTGGTTAGGAAAATGTTGTGCTATCATCTGGTTTTGCAACACATAGATACAAAATCTGGAGACAGGTTTTCTCGTGGGGTATAAACTAGGTGGAAAAAAAAAGATGAATTCCTTCCTTTTTAAGTCATTAACTCTCTTAGTAAGAAATGAGGATGCATGAAAGAATCAGAAATAAAATTTAGTAACCTAAATAAGAAATTACCAACTAAATTATATTTCGTTCACTTTGGACTGCCCAACAATTTTAGGATGTTAAAAAAGAAAAATATGTAAAAGCATGGAAGGAGGGGTGGAGCGGGAAACATAGCACACTCAGGCTTCCTATGTACCTTTCTCTGTAACTGATACCTCCATAATTAGCTCATTTCTTGCCTTCACACACCTAACTTTTTACTTATCCTCTTCATAAAATTTTATTTATTTTTTGTTTGTTTGTTTTTTGGTTTTGTGTTATTGTTTCTTCTCCTCATAAAATGGTTTGGAATCAAAATCCAGGCTGAGTAACCAAAGCCTCTTAACTCTCCCAAGCTGCATCTTTCTGTGTGGACTGAGGCCCATGAACAGACCCCAGAAGTGGCTCTGCATTTGTTGAATTCATCCCATGGGATTCAGTCTGAAGGAGAGCAGATGGTGAGCTGCTCTGAGTTTTAAAGAAATGACAAAATGCCCGTCTTTTAGGTCCCAAAGCTCCTGCAGAACCTTAGAAGCAATGATAGATGTAGGGTGTTAAACTTTAAAATAATAGAAAGCCTTCTGGAAATTAACAAACTGCCTTTTGCTAAAGATCTGAGTACCCTAAGTGTGCAAGTTTTGCAATAAATCGGTGTAGGAGATGTAAATGAAGTCTGATTTGTCACCCAAAGCTGACATATAGTGCCCTTGGGTACTGCCTAGGATTTGGGCCTCAGACAATGTATTGTTGGTCTTCTAGAAAATGTAACCAAACTTGGCCAGGCACGGTGGCTCATGCCTGTAAACTTTGGGAGGCCAAAGTGTGCAGATCACCTGAGGTCAGTGTTCAAGACCAGCTTGGCCAACATGGTGAAACCCTGTCTCTACTAACAAGAGTAAAACTCTGTCTCCAAAAACAAAAAGAAAAAAAAAAGAAAATGTAACCAACCTTAAGGTAGGAATTTTGTGACCTAACCTAGTTATGGACTGTTCCCCCTCTTTTAGTGTTTTCTACTCTTAATTTATTTTATTATACATTGATAAATTATAATTATATATATTTATAGGGTACAAAGGGATGTCATGATATATGTATACAATGTGGAATAATTAAATCAAGCTAATTAACATGTCCATCAGGCCAGGTACAGTGGCTCACACCTGTAATCCCAGTACTTTGGGAGGCCAAGGTGGGCGGATCACTTGAGGTCAGGACTTTGAGACCAGCCTAAGCAACATAGTGAGACCTCATCTCTACAAAAAATAAACAAAATTTGGCCAAGTGCAGTGGCTCATGCCTGTAATCCCAGCAATTTGGGAGGCCAAGGCAGGCAGATCACTTGAGGTTAGGAGTTTGAAACCAGCCTAGCCATTATGGTGAAACCTCATCTCTACTGAAAATATAAAAAAATTAGGCAAGTGTGGTGGTGCATGCCTGTAGTCCCAGCTACTCAGGAGGCTGAGGCAGGAGAATTGCTTGAACCTGGGAGGGAAAGTTTGCAGTGAGCTGAGATTGCGCCACTGCACTCCAGCCTGGGTGACAAAGCAAGACTCTGTCTAAAAACAAAAATAAATAATATATAATATATATTTGCTGGGTATGGGGTGTGAGCCTGTAGTACCAGCTACTCAGAAGGCTACGGTAGGAGGATCACCTGAGCCCAGGAAGTCGAGGCTGCAGCGAGCCATGATTACACCAAGCCACGATTGCACCATTGCAATCTAGCCTGGGAAACAGAGCAAGATTCCACCAAAAAGAAAAAAAATCCATCACTTCAAATACTTAATCATTTTTGTGGTAAGAACATCTGAAATTTACTGTCTTACCAATTTTGAAAGTACAATATATTATTGTTAATTATAGTCACCATGAGATATAATAGATCTCAAAAACATGTTCTTCCTGTCTAGAACCTTATACCCTTTGACCAGCATCTCCCCAGTCACCTCATCCCCCAGCCCCCAGCCTCTGGTAACCACCATTCTACTCTTTACTTCTATGAGTTCAATTGTTTTAGATTCCACATTAAAGTGAGAACATGTATCTACCCTTAATTTCTCTTCATTTAAAAAAAAAAAGTCTCTTCTATGTTAAAATTGAAGTAAGACATCTAAGCTATATTTTAGAAAATGTAGAATGGGAAAAAGGAAGAATGAAAATAGGAGAAGATTGATTCTTCCATCAGAGACCACAATAATGTTCCAGAACATGTAGGAAATTCTGTATGAAGCTAGAGCTAAGATAAAAATAAAGTGGTTTTGAATTTTTATCACTACAGGCAGCTTCCAACCTAAGAAGCAGTTCAGTAATAAAGGTGTTTATTCTCTAAGCTGTTGTTTGGAGCTCAGAATTTATTTTCCACAGAAACATTATAAATGATTGAGCTCACAGTTCAGCCATGAAATGTCAATTTAACTACATTGTGAATGTAAATGACAGATCCATGGTTCTATTTCAAGTTCAAAAACCACCCTTTACAGGATTGTTCTGATGGAAAGACCTATATCAAGTTCCAACTTACAATACCAGGCACATTCTATGTCCATTAATCTTATGTTCCCATTTAAAAATGATCAGCAAAAATGTCCAGGACTTCCTAACAGAATGAGCTAGATTTAGGTCTCCTGTCCCCAAACTTTCCAGAAGTTATCCCTTGATACCTGCATAGAAGAAATATTTGGGTCAGTCCTTTCTGGGGTGTCTGAATTAGGAGAGAAGAGTATTGCCTCCACAGGAAACAGAGACTGTAGATTCAGACCTTCTCTATTTGGTGGCTCATGTGCGAAGGCAGATAGTGTGGTAGAAAGAGCACCTCAGCAAGGCGCAATGGCACACATCTGTAATCCCAGCTACTTGGAGGCTGAGGCAAGAGGGATCCCTTGAGTGCAGGAGTTTGAGATCAGCCTGGGCAACATAGCAAGACCCCATCTGAAAACAACAAAACAAAAAGAAAGAAAGACAGATCAATGGATTATGAGTTAACAAACTTGAATTTGAATCTTGACCACCACCTATGTAACCCTGGATAGGTGGCATTACATGTCTGGGCCTTAGTTTTCATTTATCAGTATTTTCAAAAAGAGAAATAAATAAGATATCAAATTTCTGAGAAGAGAACTTACAGCTTTCAAGAGAATTTCAAAGAAATCTAGCACCATCAACATCACCCCAAAATTAAGAACCACCAAACAAAATGACCTGCTGAATCCTTTTAGCCCTAGCATTTAAGTGCCAAGTTTAGTGCCGTTTCTCAATTAGAAACTCTCTATTCATGATTAATGCACTGAGTATTGCAGTCCTTCAAACAGCTGGTAACATCCTCCACACTAGTTAAACA
This sequence comes from Rhinopithecus bieti, assembly GCF_001698545.2. NCBI lineage: Eukaryota > Metazoa > Chordata > Mammalia > Primates > Cercopithecidae > Rhinopithecus > Rhinopithecus bieti. The sequence continues at coordinate 1,627,044 of NW_016810765.1, forward strand.
ATAAGCAGAATAACAAATAGAGGTTTTATAAACTTTCTACATGATTTCTCATTCTCTGAAAATCTTTTCTCTTGCTGTAATAAAATATCTGTCATCCCAAAATCCTCAATTTTCAGACTGAGAGTCAACATAGATTGAACTAATTGTATAATTTATACTTCATGTGGGAGACTTTTTTCTTTTTCATATCCTCAATCAATTCACCCTTCCGCTTCAATTTACTTGACGTATTTCTTGTTCCTAAGTGTTCCAAAACAGAGACAGAGGTTGAAATCTAAGGTCAATCTCATAACTTAGAATGTTTTCTCTTTCAGGAAAAGGAGCGTTGAATTGCTTATCCTGTGTGTGGAGTTACCACCTCATGGGAGGGATCTGCACCTCGGACTGTCTTGTTGGGGAATACAGAGTGGGAGAGGTATGGAGGGCTAGGGGTGCTGGGCCTTCTGCTCTCTCTAGAGAGGAACATGAGCTTAGTTCCTGCATGTCATTCTGGCCAATCAAAATGTCCCCAAATTCTCATACTATAGAAATACTGTATGTTTAATATTTTAAAATCTTGTACCATTGCATCATGTAATAATGGTGCTACCCACCTGTAGCCTTAACTTTTACTCCAAAGGAACTGAGAAGATCTAATCTAATGAAGAAGTTAAGTTGTGAGGGCCTTGGAATGAATTCTTCATTTGTTGTTCATCACCATAGAAGTTTCAGTCAACATAAGAATATTATGTCAGAAATACAAACTATCTTCTCCCTTACTTCTCTCTGGTCTAACCAGAAACGTGTGAATAACATAGGAACCACACACCTAATGTCGACCTTTTGTTTCCTCTACCCGATCACAGTGTATTAAGAAGGATTCATTTGCAGTGTTACAGCTCTTTTAGAATTTGTACAGCAGGTTTTCTGGTTTCTACCAGAAAAACCCCCATGGACAAGAAAAGAAAGAAGAGAAAAGAAAAGAAAGGAGAGAGGGA